>NW_015505563.1:0-59882 GCF_001515645.1 Sinocyclocheilus grahami | reverse complement strand
TATATATATATATATATATATATATATATATATATATATATATATATATATATATATATATATAATTAGATTTTATTCCCCCAAATGGTGCAGCTCTACTTTTGGGGCTGTTCCAAGAAAAAAAAACAAGACCAATCAAGACACTGATTTGAAAGTGTGTGCGGTGAATATTGTATGGTTTGGGACTAAATGTAATACTGGTTATATGTATGTATTCCAACTCAGACGATGGAAGAATATTGCTGTTTATTGCTTGTTTTCTTTATGTGTGCATTTGGTATAGCAACTGTTCAGAGGGCACCTGTGATGGCTGCTCCTTCCATTTCCTGTGGCGCTCCCAGTATGCCTGTCCTCTCTGCTCTGAAAGGAACTATAAGGAGATTGTGAGTGCTTGTATCCAAGGAATTCAGGTACATGTCAATTCACATCATGATAGACCAAACAGTTTGTGAATGAGACTATTTTCCCGCTCTGAATGTTTTTATTTGACCATTTATTAGATGACTTAATGTAGCTAAAATGTTTTTTGTTTCTCAGAGGACTACCTATGTGTGGCAACAACCTCTGAGGTGCACAGGTGGGGTGTCACTGCCTCCTCAGAAGGTCAGTGCCTGTGTGACGCTGGACTTCTGGCTGAAGTTTGGTGTCTCCATCGGAACTGTGGCTGCTATATTGCTCATTACAATCAGCTGCTACTTCTGGAAAAGGACACGCAAGTGAGAGTTCATTACTGAAAGTGATACTTAAAAATGGGACCAAAAACTGGTTTACTTACTTTGTACTTTCTTTGATATCCAGTAATAAAATTGTTGAGGTGGAAAACAAAGCAGCATACAGGTGAAATTACCTAGGTTTAATTTGATCTAATGAAAATTAGTTAAAAAAACAAGTATTTTTCCCACATTATTGTTTAATAAAATAAAATATATTCGATAGATGTTAATCGAGTAATGCCAACTTAAGGAAAAATACATTAGTTTGGTTATTTCAAACAAAAATACTTTTTAAAATATTTGTTTTTAGCCCATTGCATTTGGAATTGCATTTTGGCCAAGACTTTATCATATATCTAGATTGATAGATTACATATTTTGATCTATTAATCTCCACTCGAAAGTATAGTATAGTGCTCAGTCTCATAATTCCATGAATTTAAGTGTAAATTCATAGTAGATAACTGTACTGTACAACACTGACTTTGTGAGCGAATGAAATTAAGACAAAAGAACAACATACAACTTCATACTGCTACAAAGATGGGTGTGAATGTGTTCTTTTGTCTCTATAAGCCTAATTGTAGATAAATTGGGGATAAATGAAGGCTGCTGTATGTATAACAGTATTAATACCCTCTCTTTAGGCTGCAGTATAAGTACTCAAAGCTAATGATGACTGCAGGAGATAAGGAGTGTGAACTTCCAGCTGCAGATAGCTGTGCCATCATGGAGGGAGAAGATGCAGAGGATGACCTCATCTACCTCTCCAAGAAATCTTTCTTCACTAAGATCAAGTCATTTTCCAGAGAGGTAAGGAGGTCACAAGACAGACTTCAGTTTGGCCGTACTATAAACTCTAAAGCTATATTCTTGATGGATGCTATACATGTTTTTAATGTTACAGTAATATTAGCATTAACAGGCAGATACAGACATTTTCTTGACAAACTGCTGTTATTTTACAGAGAACGTCAGATGGCTTTGATTCTGTTCCTCTAAAATCATCAGCTGCACAGGAGATGGAGATGAACTAGAACTTCTGAGACACAGGGAGAGCCAGCAAGAAATGTTTGGCCTGTCACAAGCCATCCTTGAAGACAATATAACATCAATACTTTTATTCCCAAAGAGACACTGAGCGAAGAAAAAAATACTGAAAACATGTCTGCCTTATTCAAGTCACCTCATAAACCTGTGATTTCAGGACTGGCATAAGAATATTTTTAAGAGTTTTTTTAAAGACCTATATCATTGTGTAAATAGGCCTATAAAGATGTATACCAAACCTGTATGCTTGTGAAAGATAATGCTGGAAAATGTACATTGCACTTGTTTGCCAGGTCATCATGTGATATATCAAATATTTTCTTTTTCTTCTCTTCATTTGGGTCAGTGAGAGTCGAGAGCTACACCTGCCTTACAAGTGGTTACAATATGTTGCAGACCGTTTTCTTTTTCTTTTTTTTTTTATCATTCATATGTTTTGGCATACTAGCATTTATTTTGTGTGGACCTTTTTTGTCATGTTATTTGTATTTTAGGAAATGTCATCTCGTTTGTAATGGTTTTCTTAAAGAATATAGCCTACTTGTTAAAGCTAATGTGTCCATTGTTATTAAATCTTGAGATTAACTATAATTACACCAAGCTACAGCAAGAGATAATATCGATAAGGACAAAAATTAAAAAGCAAATGTCTAGCTTTTATTTGCTATAAATAATTTATCTTATGTTGCGTCAGTTTGTTCAAAAACGCAGTGGCTCAGACGGTGACCGTTTCCATAGTAACGAATGTAAACAGAATGAAACTATGAGCCCGTGCAGCTCCAAAATCATCCTGCAGGGATAGTTAGTTGTCTGAAGCGCCGAAAAATGCCGAAAAAGAAAGGAAACAAGGGCAAGGGAAAAGGGTAAGAATGAAAGATGTAGTTTTAGGTTTGATTTATACAGTAAGCCTTAGTACTTGCTTTCTATAATTGTCTCTACACTTCACGTCTTTACAGAAAAGGTAAGAAAGAAGGCAAGCATGAGTCTAAAGCCGACAAGGAGTCAGAGATCGAAAAGTTCAAATCAAACGCTGATTTATGGGAGGCGAAGTTTAATATCACGGAAATTTCGCGTGTCGAGTATCGCGAAACTACTCGCGCGCTCGCCAAAGCCAACGAGGAGCTCGCGAACCAGCAATATAGAGCCGAGAAAGACACAAACGATATTATTGCTTTTCTGAAGAGAACAGACCGTGAAAAGACAGCAACGGTTAGTCTGCCGTTGTCATTTTATATCTCTATCATAAACATTTCAGTTTATCCACCTGTGCTGTTAATTTCCTACTAATTTGTCTCCTATAAGATTGCTGCATTAGAAGAGCAACTAAAAAGAGAAAAAGTGAAGGCTTTACAAGAGAAAGACCTTCTGGTAAGCACTGATTGAATTTGAGTTATTTTCCAAATGAATTAGCATTGTGTCAAGCTGTTACAACTGAATTTCAAGAAGCTGTTATCATACAAGACTTGAATTTCACCCCTCATTCGTTTCAACTGACTGGCTGTTGCAGGTGGCTGAATACATGCAGAAGATTGATGCTTTAGAAGAGAGGTTTAAGCAGAGGTCAAGCGACTTCCAGAGGATGCAGGGCGAGCTCAAAACCATTAAGCATTTTCGCAAAATAAAGGCCAATCTGGAAGAAGACCTGATCAGTGTACTGCACAGTCATTACTAATAACTATTTAGTGTAATAAGCAATGTAGATGCATAAAAACTCCAGAAATGTAATATATAATGTATTTCTTATGCTTCTAGATGAGAGAAAAAATGTATATTGCTGACCGTGGACACCAAGAGAGTCTGGCGACAAAGGAGTACAAGTTCTACACAGCACGAGTGAGAAAACCCAGATGCGAAAAATATTCTGCATCCATTTATAAGAAAGACATAATGCATAGAAACATGTTTCAGAAAGTGCATTTACCATTTAAAATCCATTTGAACAAAGACACATATGGTCTTTGTTTAGACCGTATGTGCCACTAAAATACATGCGAGAACAGTCAACGATATCTTCTTCTATATAGATTCATCTTGAGAAGGAAGCAGAGCAAAAGATCACTCAGCTTGCAGAGCAAGCACATCATGAAGCTATTGCGTGAGCAGCTATTCTTTCAATTCTATTATTGAATCCATTACTCATCTCATTCCCATCATTATGGTTAATTACTGCATATATGACCTTTGTATGTGTATATATGACCTTTGTATGTCTATCATTTGTGTT
Organism: Sinocyclocheilus grahami; assembly: GCF_001515645.1. Classification (NCBI taxonomy): domain Eukaryota; kingdom Metazoa; phylum Chordata; class Actinopteri; order Cypriniformes; family Cyprinidae; genus Sinocyclocheilus; species Sinocyclocheilus grahami. The sequence continues at coordinate 55,895 of NW_015505563.1, read as the reverse complement.
TATTGGAGTCAAATCTTCAGTTTTTGCTCCCAACAGGCAGCTCGGTACAGCGTCACATACTGTGTTTAAGGAGAATGTACGACTGAATGAGGCACTGAATTATTATGTGAAAGAGGCGGAGGAACTGAAGAGTACAAATATAACCTTGAAAGAGAAGAATGCTTCCCTTGCTCTCTTAAAGGTGCTACCACTAACAGACTCAGGAATTTTAAGAGACAGTTTCTCTGTAGTGTATTTAATTAAAGCGTAAGCTTAATGAAATCGAAGTACAATTTAACCTTGTAAAACCTGACATTTGAAAAATTTGTCTGGTAAATCAAATTTTTAGAATGGAACCGTTTATTGAACAGTTTATTCACACTCGAGAAGGAAAAGAACACAGCAGTTTTATTAAGAGGCCCGAACTGCACAAAATATGCAATTGGGTGAAGATATTGTTATTTATATGGACAAAAACTATGATTTTGAAATTCTAATAGCTTGTAATGTCAATCAATGAGATCTTTTTTTAACAATACACTATAGACTACTTACATAAAATGCATATAAATATCAGTTGTCACTCTGTATATCCCAATAATATTTCTTAGTAAAATGATTTTTAAATGCCTAGATTCTGTGGTTATTATTGTGGAGGCAAAACATATAATGAAATAGAATTATGACTGAAAGAAGTACAGATAAACATTCCCTAAAAGCCTGATGTATCATATTTGATACTCTCTTTTCAACTTAAATTTGTGCATCAAATATGATACAGTAGGCTTTATGGAGTTAACTAAGCTGGCTTTCAGAGATGCTCACGTTTGCCATTGTGTTCAGCACATTGCATTTCTCCAGTGATGTAGACTGACTCTCAAACGGATTCATTCTGCAGGAGACGAATGAACTGATGAGAAATGAAGGTGATTCCCAGATGAGGTCCCAACAAAATGAGATTTCCGAGATGAGGGCTAAATTGGTCACACTTGAGCAAGCTCTGGGCATCATGTCTGGGGAGTTTGAGCAGGAGAGAGAAGAGGTGGAGCGGCGTGCCATGGTCAGTATGCAGGCCAACAGCGCAGACCTTGAGAGGTTGGAAATGCTTCTAGCTGCCCGCGAGAAGGAGCTGGGCCAAGTGAAACGGCTGGCTCAAAGCATCATCGAGCAGCGCAAAGAACTTGAACTCTTCTTTCATGAAGCTCTTGACCATGTGAGGAAGGAAATAAGAACACAGCAACACCTCTACAGGTTTGCACAAGTTATGAAAACTGCTCTGTGAAATATCCTTTAATAGGGCATTTTGAAGATTGAGCTTCACATTTAGGAGTGCTTCACATATTTGAAGATGATCTTGTATGTAGACAGGAGGCTCTGAAGGCCTATCGCTGGAGAATGAACGAGGCTCGGGCTGGAAGGTTGGAGTATCCTCGTATACGGACCTTCTCTAAGGCCCCGCACAGCACCAATGATGTTCAGACTGACCTGGAAGAAGCTGACAAATGGTGTGAGAGCTTTTAGTGCAGAATTACTAATTGCTTGTAATGTGCATCACTAATCAAGATGACTATGATGATAAAAATGGTCTGGTGTCATTTTAGGAGCAACTTGAAAAGCTCCAGTGTGGATATTTCTGATCTAACATGGGAGCAGAAAGAGAGACTACTCAATCTGCTTTTTGCTAAATTCAACGGGCAAAAAACAAGGTAAATAGATTTATAGTTGATTTTGTTTGCTTCCATTGTCCTCATTTGTAAGTCATTTTGGATAAAAGCGTGTGCTAAATGACTAAATGTAAATGTAAATAATTGTATTTATATATACACTAGTCAACATTTGAAGTGGATCAAAACCTTTCAGAAAAGTTATCCTAAAACCAAAATGCGTTCTTGTCTTAGGACATCTTTGATTAACTTTTTTGATCCATTTCAAATGTTGATTACAGTATAAACACACACACACACACACACACATTATCTACGTTCATTCAAATAAATAAGTTAATGCAAAATCTTTGTTGATTAGTTTTTTTTAAACAGATTGGAATTCAGTATTTATTTTGAATGTTATAAAAGCGATGTCCATTGGAATGTGCGCTGGATCCGAATGAGTAAAAAAGGGATTTGAATATTGCATTGTTGTTCTGTATGGAAGACATTTGAAATGACAATACCAAGTAAAAGAAAATAAAATTAAACAACAACAACAACACTGCAACATTTGTTTTTAGCACTGCCATGTGGTCACTCAAAGAATCCAGAATTCAGATTTAGATTGTCTTTTGCCAGGATTTCTTTGCATTTCACAAATTCCTTAAGGCAGTTCAGGGTCCCAAATGCTTACGCATTGTTACATCCTTGTGTGAAAGTGTCCTTGTTTCTGTAGTGACAGACAACACAGTGCCAAATAGCTTTTGTGGCCCACTTCAACTCTACAATTAAACATATACAGTATATATATATTTTTTTTCTTTACTCCCTGACAGGAAACCAGCCCATCTTCCAGCTCTATCAACATCTTCCTCTGAGAAGATCCAGGTTAGCAGTGATGCAGGGTAAGGCCCACTGTGATGTATAACACTTATGATGTTGTTTTACAAGAATAATTATAATGTTGTTTTGTGGTCTTATACGTGCTAAGTCAAACAATTTTTCCTTCATAGATTTACTGAAGAAAAACATAGCCTGACCTTTATAACCCAGATGCCAATGCCCAGCATGACCTCTGGCTCCTGTGTTCTACCAGCCCTTAAGAGCACCTGACTGTAAAACTTTTCATATTGTGTTATAGTCAAATATTTCATTTAAAAATATATAGAACAAGACTGTAATTCCCTGAAGTAAAATCTTCAAAATATATTTCATCCATCTTCAGACAAACATCTTCCACTTCCTTCTTTATCCACTGATTTATTGTGTTATTGTTCTATTAGTTTTAGTCTGCCGTGTTAATATATGATTTTTTTTCTCTGCTCATTACTGCATTCTTTAGCTATATTGTTCTTTCCCTTTTTATGTCAATCATGCTATATAACAATATTTTTAATTTTTCTTTGTTCTTATAAAGTGACCTTGAGTGAATGTTTTTTTGTATACATATAATGTATGTTTTCATGTAGAATAAAACTATAAATAATTATAATATAACTATAAAAATTAGTATTATTTCATTAAAAACAAATTAAAAATATCTTGGAGAGTTTTACACCATCTTCCATTATGTACAGGTACAGCAGTATGTTCTCTGATGTTATTATGCAGTGTAAAGTTAAAACAACCGACAACGTTTTAGTGTGGTAAAAATGTCGAATTCAGAGACGTTGAAAAAACCGCTGTAGTACATCAACAACCCCTGTGTGTTGCCTTGTTATGTTAAATCCTCCTGTGTACTTGTAAATGTTGCAGGGGGCGCGCTTGGGAACTCGCTTCGCATTTTTTTTACACTGACTTTCATTTGTAGCAGCAGGGAGAGACGACGGGATAGTGCTCGAGATCACCGCGACCCGGAACCGAGCAACTTCTCAACACTCACATTCCAAGAATATTTGGAGCAGCTGGCATGAATTAAACACACCGAGGTGGTTCGCTCTTGAGTATCCGCGTGCACGGTCGACTTTATCGGTCGTTTACTTTCCAATTTTGATTGTTGCAAGAAGACTCGACCGCCTTTAACCACAGGCAGACAAGCCAGGGAAAGCAGAAGTCTCAACTCGCCTCGGGCGCTCGTTCTGCAGGCATGTCGCAGAAAGAAAGACCCACTTTCCATCGACAGGAGGTCAACAAGACGATATGGGAGGTCCCTGTGCGATATCAGAACTTGTCTCCCGTCGGCTCTGGTGCATACGGAACTGTTTGGTAAATATTTATCTGTTGTTTCGATGGCGGAACGATGTGCCCCATTCATTCTTACGGGCCCGTACAGCATTGCACTGCGTTAGCAAACTTGCTAATAAGAACAAAGTCCGTAGTTTGTTATGCAAGCGTGATTGCTAGTTACAAAAAGCGGGTTAAAAGTGTTTGTAGTACTGCAAAGTGTTTATAACGTGTGTGGTTTATGCTTTATAAACATTTAAAGTCACGTATGTTGCAAATGCCACCTCGCGTGCACGCACGCATGCCACTTGCAAAGTGATAAACCTTTTGCGGTGGATGAGCAACGTGATGCACACTTTAAAATTGTCGAAGATATGAACGTGATGCACTACAAAGTTGTTTTTCTTGTAAACTGCGATGTTTGTTGATGATATAGAACGACACGTTTCTTAATTCGCCCTACTTAGTGGTGTAGTGTGGTCTTAATGCGGACATCTGGTGGGGTCTGTCCTGAATGAGGTCACCCCAGATGATGCATCATGACTGTGTTTCCAGAAACAAGGGAGCTGACGTTTTGGGCACCTTAGTGCGCTTGCGAGGCGCAAAATTGCTGTCTTTGTAGGTTACTCGATAGGTTTTGAAACGCAGCCAGCGAGTCGGAGCTGCGTGTCATTTCAAGACTGTTGTAATGATTCATAGCACTTAATTTTCTCGTTTGCTTGTAGTAACACCCCGGATGAGGTGAAGCACTGGGTTTGTCATGTGTTATTGTCTTAATCTCGTGATGAATTCCTCTGGATTGCTCGTTTTGGTGTGTTTAGCTGCGATGAGAAAGTTTTGTCGGTGGTTTATGTTTTCTGACACAGTTGGGTGTATGATTCACTTAAAGGTGCATTCAGTAATTTGTTATACAAAACATTACAGGTAAATAAATGAACCACACGTTTGAGAAAAATCATTAAACCTATATTCATACTCAAATGAGGTGTCGACTCCAGACTATTCTAGGTGGAGCGGGTCGCCCCCTCATGATGCTTACATCAAATGACTAGTCTGTCATTCAATCAAAACTTTACGTTATAAAGCACATTCAGTCAGCACTTAAGATAACAACGAATTAAAAAGACGAAATAAAAGATGCATAAACAGATTGGCTTTTGGTTATAAAGTACAAAACTACTGGTATTATTGAAATGAAAACACACATTGTGGCATATACATTAACAAAATCTTCCTGCAACTTTAAAGTTAGACCTAACCTTTATTTTTGAAGCACTAGTGCCACCAAACAGAATTGGAAAAATGACCGTTTCCTAAACTTGCCATCAATGTGGTGGCAGATGCTCAAAGAAGCACTCGAAAGCGACATACTGTTTTTAGGGAAACATTAAAAAAATTGTTGTTGTGTATATATTAAAGTGGAAGTATTTTTACATTGTAAAATTGCACATTTCAACTTCTGAATTGTTGTGATCAGCAAACACACTTGTCATGACACAATGTGTTTCTGAGGCAATGTGACAGTTTTTAACCAGTCATGTTTGTGCACAGAGACTTCTTTGGTTTCTTCCTTAAACTCAAAACAAGTGTTACCTCAGTCTTTAATGTTGGCAAATGATTTTCAGAAAGGTCTTTGTGATATTAAACAGACAGGTGTTTGAAGGCCAGGCTCATTTTCTAAATTACTCCTACTCCGGGGAGACAGGTTGTTTATGCACCAAAGTGACTGTTAGAAGTTGCGATGCTAGGCAACCGTGCTATCTAGATTATATTTCATGGGCCCCCTTATTGTGTCTGTGTAATTGAATATCTGATGAACAGATTGCACTGGGTTTGAAGTGCCAGGCTCATCTCTCAGCTTATGCAGTGGTTTCAAAAAAGAGAAGCACTGAGATTTTCTTTGATAAGATCTGTTAGTTCTCTGTTAAGTTATAGCCTGCATGTAAAATATCATGTGGTTCTTGAAAGGTTGTATCATGACCCTCTCTGTTAAGTCTACTTCATTGTTGTGGTGGTCAGTGTGTGACAAATTATTAAACAATTTGTCCTTGAAAAGGTAGTTTGTGATTGGTTGCAATAAGTATGTTTCACTGTTTAGTTCCTTCTGTAAGCCTTGGTGGTTATTTCCATGAGGAAGTGAGAATCTGGCCAGTTTTTGTTTCGGTCTGAAATGTATAGCAAGTTAATTCAGTGCCTTTTATATGCTGACTCCTACTTGCAACTGTCTTTAACTTTGGTCCTGTTGTAGCATGTTGGAGTTGCAGTTGTGCAACAAAGTGACGGCATGTTTGAATCATGTGTGTTTCAGCTCTGCATATGATGAAAAGACAGGATTAAAGGTCGCCGTGAAGAAGCTGTCAAGGCCGTTTCAGTCCATCATTCATGCCAAGCGGACCTACAGGGAATTGCGGCTGCTCAAGCATATGAAACATGAGAATGTGAGTTTGGATCGCAGGTATTATCAAACTGACAAGGCTAATATGCACAGTGGTGTATGGTAATCCCAATGGTTAAAGGCTTCAAGGCATTCAAATATTTAAAATTCTGTCATTATTTACTCACCCAAACCTGTTTTTCTCTCTTCCACAAAAGAAGACCTATATTGCAGACTTCCATTAATTTCTTAATTAGGAAGACTTAGTCAGTCATGGTAGTTGCATATTAAGTTTTTAAAATGGAAAAAAATATGCCACACGTGCCATTATAAAGTCCTATCCCTCACAGCCTTGTTTTCATTCACAGAAAATTCAATATGGCTTCTAACCTTATTAAGGTCAATGGGGCAACATAATGACCATGAGTGTACTGCAAACTAGAATTTCTAAATTAAGAGGATTTTAACTAGTTACTGCACAAGACAAAAGTCCCTTTTCTCTTGGGTCCCCAACATAATTCACAATAAATAATTATTGTTGGAAATCATAAAATAGAATAGGCCAATAATAGGATGTTTGCTGTAAAATAGCAGTGATGTGCAAGTGGAAATTTGGGTTATTATACCCTTAAAGCAAGCCCTGTCATTGAACTATTGCTCCAGGGGCTCTGGAACATCATTTTTCTCACTGTATCCTTGAAAACGCCAGCGAATTCTGAGCAGGTCTCCTCTGCTATTAGAGTTAGCCAATATTCTATCTGTCAGAATCAAACTGGTATTAAAACATAGTAATTCCTATCTTTTTCTGATTAGAAATTGGGTTATACAGGGAATTCTGTAACGGCTTAATTCTAGATTTTCCTTGTCAGGTTACGCAATGAAATTTTAATGCAAGACTGTACATGCTGTACTAAGTGATCCTGATTCATGTTCTTTGCACTTTGTGCTTGCAGGTGATCGGCCTGCTGGATGTTTTTACACCTGCCACCAGCCTGGAGGAGTTTAATGATGTGTGAGTCTGACAATTCCTTCCTTCCTAAGAGATCTTTTCACTAGACTTGATTGATTTTTTTTTTCTTGAATATGACTATACTTCATGCAAGTGTTAATTAAACTGGAGGAACTAGTCCACTCAAACATTTGGGGTCAGTAAAATTATTTTTGAAGAAATTAATTCCTTTACTCAACAAGGGCACTTTAAATTATTTAAAAGTAACAGTAAAGACATTTATAATGTTATAGAAAAATTGTTTCAAATAAAAGGTGTTCTATTCAGAATCCTGAAAGAATCCAGAAAAAAAGCATCATGGTTTTCACACAACTGTTAAGGAGCTCAGCTGTTTTCAGCATTGATTATTATAATAATAATAATAATAATAATAATAATAATAAATATATCTAAAGTGCCAGATCAGCATTTTAGAATTTGTCACTGAAGACTGGAGTAACCCATTTCAGTGAGTGACTGAAAATTCAGCTTATCCATCACAGGAATAAATTGTTTTAAAGTTTAGAAGTTATTTTAAATGGTAATATATTTTTAAAATAAATAATACTGTTTTACTGGATCAGATAAATGTAGCCTTTGTGAGCTTTTTTTCAGTAACATGAAAATCTTGCTTACTAAAACTTTTGAAGGATAGTGTAAATTCATTCAGAAAACCATTTTATTGCAGACAGGTGGGCAAAATGAAGTGGCTACTGCACATCAAAAATAGAAACTGTCTGCCAACTGAAGCTGTGATCAGACACTTCCTGTGTAAACAGCTGTGTTGATCATAGAGCGATTTGGTTTTGATGCGCTGTGTCCTTTAGTTCAGCTTTATAATCCCATTAATATAGTACAGCTTAATATACCCCTATGTGTTTAGCACTAATTTCTCGTACATAATACTGCATTATTTATCTTGTGCCATTTGTTACATGACTAGAAGCATCTCGTGCTCGGGCTCTCGTGGTTTTATGGAGCTTCGGGTTTCCACAGAGACTGAGCTTTTTGTGCTGCCTGGCTCCAGCCTAGCAGTCGTGGGTTGGTGGGGAATGCTAAGGATACAGCCAGGTTGTAAAACCAGATGCTGCGGTGACTTAACATCGATTCTGCTGCCAAAAATAGACCTGATGCACAGTGATGGATGAAGGGCATCCGCACTTTGCTTCAGTTTTTCATTTGTCTGTGCAAGTAGAAGCGATGTATGTTTGTTTACTGTCTCTAATCTGTGTTTTTTCCCCCCTTCAAATCTTTGTGGGGGTTGGATGTATTTGTTGATTATCTCTAATGCTGAGTGTGTTTATAGGGTGGAGAGTGTTTCTGGGATTAAGTAGGGCTTATTTTAAGCTCTGCTGTGTGTCCTATCACAGTGGCTCTGTTTGACCTGTAGCTCCACCCTCTTGCCAAGAGTCAGTGCTTATTTAGACTATGCTGTTGGTTACCATGAAGTGTTTGTTTGATAGGTTGAAGACTGTAATAAAATCTGATTGTTAATGTGGCTGAATATACTGTGAGCCAGGTTCAGTGGTCAATACAGTTGCACATTGGCAAAATCGAAGGACTTGCTCGTTTAAATTAACCCTTACATATCTGTTCTTTCAGTTCTACCTTTAAGTGACCACTTGAGTATAACAGTCCTTAAGTAATAATATATTTATTAATATAATTTATTATATGTACACAACCATTTAACACATTCATTTTTTTGGCAGTTATGGTCTGTTATGCTGCCCAAGGCTGCATTTATATACAGTACAACCAGTAATGTTGTGAACTATTATTACAATTTAAAACACAGGTCTTCTGCATTAACATATTTTAAAATGTAATTTATTCCTGTGATGGCAAACTGAATTTTCAGCAGCTGTTACTTCAGTCGCCAGTGTCACGTGATCCTTCAGAAATAAAAATAACTTTTTTAACAATGTGAAAGTTTTTACTATCAGTTTTGCTCAATTGAATGTGTCCTTGATGAATAAAAGCATTCGTTTATTTAAATAAAAAATCTCACTGGCCCCAAATGTGTACTTTTATTTATAAGGTCATTCTGTGAATGCCCAAATCAATAAATAATAAATAAGTATTTAATCACTATTTTAAGGAAAGCAGTATTGAGAAATATTGATTATATGATTGTATCGGCACAGCTCTAGTTTATATCTCCCTATGGTTTCCTGTTTCTTCTCTCACAGTCCCAAAATAATCATTAAAATGTGTGCGAGCAGCTATCCCAGCATATTTACATGAAAACTGATCCAGTCGCACATCTTGATGTTGACAGTAGTTAGAAGTTCCTCCATGGCCAAATCTTGTGTTAAGTTGTTGTTTCTGTTTGGAAGCACAGTCAGCAGCCTTCAAGCAAAACAAGATTATTGGATTTATAAAAACAGAACTAAATGTTCCCTACATTTCAGTCTATGCTGTCACTCCCAACAGCAGGTTAAACCGTTGGCAGGAGAATAACATTCCTGTGTTCTGTTTGGCAGGTACCTGGTGACTCATCTAATGGGTGCTGACCTGAATAATATTGTGAAGTGTCAGAAGCTGACCGATGATCATGTTCAGTTCCTTATTTACCAGATCCTGCGAGGGCTTAAGGTGAAACTGCACATTTTCTATCCTGTAACAAACACAAACAGGAATCTCTTAAATCTCTTAAGTCTGATGTAAATAAGACTTAACCTGGAATTTGATTCTCTCACTTAACCTAGCCTTTTTCCCCCCTATTGTTCTTTTAATTTTACCAGTACATCCATTCGGCTGACATAATTCACAGGGTAAGTGTTCAGAAAAGGCCTGCAGGCTTTTTCCGCCTTAAAAAATTGTGTTTGTTGCCCCGTGGAGCCAATTCTCCCTGGCATCACCATGCTGCATGCTCAGGCCTGCTGTTTTGCCAAGACTAAAGCTAGAAATTAGTAATTGAGCAATAATGGCTAGAAATGAGAATTTTGTCTTAAAGGAATAGTCTGTGTTATTTTCAGCTTGATGCCTGTGGACAGCATCGTTGCCATACTGTCGATTACCACAGAAGATAATTGTGATTCATTTTTTAAATTTAGTTTCTGTTCCACAGAAGTCACATAGGTAATCTAAAAGATTTTGATGGCATTACAGCTCACATAACATTTTTGTTTTAAAATGTATTCATGTTTATGCGTTCACATTGCTTTTTAAAAATATATGCAGTTTCTTTTGTTTTAATGAACTTGAAATTGCAATGTTTTGTAAAATTTTTGCAATTTGTGAAATGTGAAAAAAAGTGTTACATCTATACATTTAATTAATAAATTGCTGCAAATATTATTTTAAAACAGTTGGTTGTTGTGGTATAAAGAAACTGTAAACTAATTGTCACTAATTGTTTCCCAGGACTTGAAACCCAGTAATCTGGCAGTAAATGAAGACTGTGAACTTAAGGTGAGTCTTTTTTTTAAAGGGGTCATATGATGCGATTTAAATTTTTCTTTTCTCTTTGGAGTGTTACAAGCTCTTGGTGCATAAAGAAGATCTGTAAAGTTGCAAAGACTAAAGTCTCAAATCCAAAGAGATATTCTTTATAAAAGTTAAGAGTCAGCCACGCCTACCTAAAACGGCCGGTTCTAACACGCCCCCACATGTCTACGTCACTATGTGGGAAGATTTGCATAACGCCACCCGAATGTTCACGCAAAGAAAGAAGGCGTAACTTTTATTCTCGCTGTAGTATTTTTGCTGCCGCGGCCATGTCATGAAGACGCTGTGTTTCGTTGTGAAAGCGAAACTACTTTGTTTGGCCTTCCAAAAATGGACACGACTAAAAATCAGTGGTTAAGTTTTATTTACAACACTGTTCCAGAACACTTCAACCCAAATATTCAGATGTGTGCAGCACATTTTATGGAGGACAGTTTCCTGATCCTGGGAGAGTAGCCTACAATGCCGGCTGTTCTGACTCACAGACTGTAAGTTGTTTTTTATATTTAAAGCGTTTTTATATTTCATATATTTAAAGCGAATTTTTTGGGCAGTATAGAGTAGGGCTTGTTGTTTGTCATTTCTCCGATCACAAATGCAGACATGGTTTTATGTTTACGCGGCGCGATGCAACGCAGCGCGTAAAAAGACAGTATAAATCATTATAATCCAAAAATATGTCCACACTGGATGCAACGAATGCCTAGTTTATAATGGGTTTTCATGTTTTTGAATCATCGCTCCGGCCTGACAGGGCATCATCACAGTATGGTGAGGGGCGTAACATTTCCGTCACACGCTTGAGGAATTCGGCCAATCACAACGCACTGGATAGCTGGCCAATCACAGCACACCTCACTTTTTCAGACCAATGAGCTTTATAAAAATCGACGCGTTTCAGAAAGGCGGGGCATAGAGGAGAAACAATAATGTACAGTATGTGGAAAATAATGTTTTTTTTTAAACCTTAAACCGCATAAACACATTTCATTACACCAAATAATGTTATTTTTAGCAGCATCATATGACCCCTTTAATAGTTGTTATACTTTTGCTTGTAATTTGGCTACTCAAATCATCCTGTAAACTTTTTTTCCCCCTCTTTTTTGTATCTCAGATCCTTGACTTTGGTCTGGCTCGACACACAGATGATGAGATGACAGGGTATGTGGCCACAAGGTGGTACCGTGCTCCAGAGATCATGCTTAACTGGATGCACTACAACATGACAGGTAACACAACTACACCCACATCTGATACAATACAAATCAACTCCTTTTGAATCAGTGGAGAAAATTGCTTTTCAAAACTAGATGGTGTAGATCTTTTATGCACAAGTCTCTTATAGAAATATAATTATAAATGTATTTTTAAATGTAATTTATTAAAGCTGAATTTTCAGCAGCCATTACACCAGAATCCAGTGTCACATGATCCTTCAGAAGTCATTCTAAAATGCTGATTTGGTGCTCAAGAAATATTTTTTCTACAATATCAATGTTGAAAACAGTTATGCTGCTTAATAAAATTTTTTTTAGGATTCTTTGAATAGAAATTTTAAAGAACAGCATTTATTTGAAATAGAAGTTAATTCATCCTTGCTGAATGAAGGTATTACGTTCTTTAAAAATAATTTTACTGACCCCAAAAGCTTGAATGATAGTGTAGTTACGACAAATACCAAGCAAGCTGACTGGCCAAATCTCGATGGGTTTGCCTAAATGAGGATTGTGGCTGTTGATCCATGCCATTTTTACAGCTCTCTGTGAGAAGATAGCTTGGTCAGGACACAAGAGAGGGAACGTGTGCTTGCTGCCTCTCCAATAATGTTGTTTCTTGATTTCTTTTCAGTGGACATTTGGTCAGTGGGATGCATCATGGCTGAGCTGTTGACAGGCAGGACTCTGTTTCCTGGCACAGATCGTATCCTTTTCCTCTCATTTCCCCCCTCGCTGACCTGCAAAAAATTCTCTGTAAATTGCACCATGGCTCCATGCATGATTTAGTATTTTTAATTGCGCATTAGCTCTCATGCTGATTTAAATGTATACAAATTATGGATAAGTGTTTTTAACACCACATTAGGGCTGCACAATAAATCGAAATGGAATCGAGATCGCGATTCGACAGAAGCTGCGATTGTCATGCGTATCTTTCAGTGAAGCACGGTTCTGTGATCAGCAGTAAATCTCCATCCGAAGGCCATCTCGCGCTGAAACTCCAAATATGCCCCGAAGAAGTAATCCAGGAAATGCCTATAGCTGTAGCTGAATAAACAGAAGATTCAGCTGCTTTCATTGATTCAGCGTGACTAATAAACACACGACTACGGCAATATACGGTTTATCGGAGTTCTTATTATTATAATTTTCATTAAAATAAAGTATATTTATAATGCAATGCCTTTATCACTGCTTAAATACTATGAAATATGTTGCGTGCCTTATTCTGTGTAAGAAGCCACATCATCTCACAGAAGGATTTATTTCAAACACTCGACTGACATTATGAAGTGAGTTTGGAGTAAAAATGTTATTAAATGTGGTATTTTCACATGCTTTCAGATAACTCTTTCTACGACTCTGTGTAGTAAATTCTGCTCCATCTGAAAGCAGCTGATGATGATTTTCTGCTGATTACAGAACCGGCATTACTAACAAATTGCACATGACAATCGCATTCGATTAATCGTGCAGCCCTACAACACATTACAATTTATTTTCGATGTTTCTCCCATTTTTCTGTCCTTGCAGTGTGTATTTGTGCTACAGCAGAAGCTCTTGTCTTAAACTGAACTTTTGACCTTTCCATTTAAGCTCCGCCTTTAAGCTACGGCCCAAGACGCAGCAGTGATTGGAAGGATATATCATCCATCAATATGAGAATGCAATAAACTGCCCTGCAGGAAATGACATGCCTCTTTCTCGCTTCTAATTTCCAATGACACGTTTTCAGGTTTCAGCACTTGCGGTGTGTTTTCCGCCCTGGCTTTGCATATTTGACACACTGTATCTTGAACGGCTGCCACTCTAAATGCATCTGGCTCCACAACATCCATGGAACAGAAATACTTGCCAAATATTTCCCCCTCTCACAGGCAGAGCACACCTGTGCAGCTTCTTCTGACTTGCTTTTGCTGAGCAGGCTGAAAATATTCAACCTGCGCTATTTTTATCAGCTTGCTCGTCTTTCCACAGGTGTGACCGAAGTTCTTTAAGAACACATGAAACCAAAATAAGCGTTTCCTGCTTTGTTTTTGTGGCCTATTCACTGTTAAGCCACACTAGTTTTCCTTCATCTCATTTTATTAGACATCGATCAGTTGAAGCTTATTATGCTTCTGGTTGGAACTCCGGGACCTGAGCTGTTAATGAAAATTTCATCGGAGTCTGTGAGTTTGATATATTTAGGAAGTGTGTACTTGCTAAAAATGCCTGTCTGTGTTGATTTTCAAAGTGGAAAATCCATTTGAAGCTGGCAGCTGTTATAGCTTTTCTCTGGTCCAGGCTGGATGAGGATTCTTTGAAAGAACAGTATTTATTTGCAATACATTTTTTTTTGTACTATAATAAATATCTTAAGTGTCATTTATGAATTTAATGAATCATTGCTGAATAAAAGTACTAATTTCTTAAACAAATAAATACTGACCCCAAAAATAGACCGTCTACAAGACTAGTTACCAGATCTTAAAGTGAGAACGCTAGTTTTTGAGACATGGTGGCTGGATGACCAGCTAATGATCTGCTTGGACCAGCTAGAAAACACTATAAGCTGGATTTTCCAACAGGGAATGTGTGTTGATTGTCGCTAATTGAAAAGTATGCTTCTCCAGTATTCTCTAACTAAACTTTGACCTTTTGGCTTCACTTTTAGATGAAACACTTATTTGAGGTTCTGTTTGGGACTGAATCATCATCTAAACTGAAATTAACAAGCCTGAGTTTTGTCTTCCAGCTCTGCTGATGTATTTCTAAACTGATTTTAATCCTTGTCAAAATCTCTAAAGCATGACATTCTTCTCTGCTGTATATGAACACAATTTGCATGCCAATTTCTCCTCTCTCCTTCTTTGATCATGACTTTCTCCCTAGAGCAGTGGAGAACCACAATATAATGTCTAGATAACATTTGACAAATTTGCATTACACTAAATTTGTTGACCGTGAGCTCCTTGACCCGGCCTTCAAAGATATAAACCAGCTTCAACAGATAATGCGACTTACAGGAACTCCACCTGCCTCTCTAATAAGCAGGATGCCTAGCCATGAGGTGAGCTCGCTGTTGCCTAGCCCCTTGTTTGCAGAATACCCATCATGCCCTTTAATTAGCAGACCTCATTTTGGAAATACGGACTGCATTTAGAAGAATTAAAAAAATCCTATTAACTTATAATAAAGCGATATCACACGATCAAGAGAGATTGATAAACACATCCATGCGTTCTGTAATCGCTCCCGTTCCAAGCTTGAGTGATACAAATAGTGACGTTGGACAGAAAACCCACTCAGCCAGTCAGATTAGGGGAACAGAGCAATCTGATACAATATTCATTAGAACATTGTCAAGTCTGGTTAAAACATTATTTTATGTGGAGAATACAAGCAAAAGTAATAGTGGTAATAAAGTAGACCCAATAGAGTTCCTTTATCTTCTCCGCTTTCTCCTTTTGCTCACTGCTTGCCGCTGAGCCGTCATGCAGTTATTCACTGATCTACGTGAGCTGAAATCACTGCCTGTCATCGCCAGCACAGCACAGACCCCTCTGCCTTCTGAAGCTGTTTGTTTGCTGCTGCATTCAAATGGCACTGCATACTAACTCCACAATGTTATGATTCACAGGGTTAGCAATGTGCAAAACACAAGCAGTTGTCATGGTGATCAAGTCAAGAATTGCAACAAGCTCAGTTCTTAATTGTAATATTAACTTTAAATTAATATAGTTGCTACTTTGATAATGACAGTAATCAACATTATTTCATTACCTCTGACTGCTCATGGTTCACCTGGTTCTTTCCACAGGCTCGTACTTACATCAACTCACTTCCTCAGATGCCCAAGAGGAATTTTGCTGATGTGTTTGTCGGAGCTAATCCACAAGGTGAAAGTGGCAGTTGTGCTGCTTATTATTTTTGTGGAAAAAGTGATACATTTAGAGTTCTTGATGAACAGATAGTTCAGAAAAACTGCATTTGAAACATTCTAATTGTCTTTACTGTCACTTTTGATAAATGTAATGCATCCTTGCTGAATACAAAAAAAAATACTTTTTAATGGTTGTGCATGTGCAAATACAGTGTTGGTATATTACACATTATTTATGAAACAAACAGGGCAGTAAAATATTTAGAGAATATCATATTTTTGATTAAATATTTCATTCTTTTTGTTTTAGCTGTGGACCTTCTAGAGAAGATGCTGGTTTTGGACACGGATAAGCGCATCACGGCGGCGGAGGCTCTGGCTCACCCGTACTTTGCTCAGTACCATGACCCAGATGATGAACCCGAGGCAGAGCCTTTCGACCAGAGCTTTGAGAGCCAAGAGCTTGATATTGAAGAGTGGAAACGTGAGTCAAGAGTTTTTGCTCTGTTTATAATAAAAATGGCAAAACGTTACAAGTGCTTTAAGCAATTTTAGCAGGTTTGTTCACTTGAGGCATTGAGTTAGACCCGGGCCTACTATACTATATTTATATTAATTTACCATTACTTCTGAATAGACCACTACTATTACTAATTGAATTAGGTTTTATTTTTATAGTATTTTTTACATTTTAATTTAATAAGTCATTTTGTTCTGTGCTTTTGTCGTTTTTATTCATTTTTGTTTTAGTTTTAAAATATTAATATTTAGGTATTTTCATTTATGTTTTAGTTCAGTTTTAGTTTTTATTAATATCAGTTAGTATTCTTAGTGCTTCAATTTCAACAAATTGTTTGTTGCATAGGCAATATTTTTAATTTGTTTAGTTTTTCATCTAATATTTATATATATTTTTCAGCTTTATTTCAATTAGTAAAATGTTTCAGTTAATTAAAATAATGGGCAGTTTTCATAAAGCCATTATTTAGGATAATCTAGATTTACGTTTTAATGTATGTTGCAGTCACAACCTTAAATGTTGGTTTCTGTTCCTGTTCAGGTCAGACATATGACGAGGTGATAAGTTTTGAGCCGCCAGTCTTTGAGGGAGATGAAATGGAATCTTGACCTTCTCTTCTGGATGGCAATCAAACCAACTGTACTACTTTTACAGTAATGCTGCCATTTTGCAGTATTGTAATCAGCCAGTCAGTAGGATGTTTGACGGTTTCTTTTCTTTTTTTTTCATGTTGTCTGCTGGGCCAAACAGAAGGAAAAGATGTCCTAGAAAATCATTATTTGACACACTGAATCTCTTCAAAGGATTCTGATAGTAATAATATCAACCTCTTTTTTTTTTCATGCAAGTCCACTTTGTAAATGTAACATCTCCCTGAAATTTCTTTAGTATTTAGTTGTGCTGTTATAATGTTCTTTCTGTGTACAATGCATCACATTCGCAGTACTTTTAAAATGTTCAGAAAACATTGTTCCTTTAGTTTCTGTTAATATATATATATTTCCAAACAAATAATGAGCATTGTATTTAAAGATTTACAGTATGTTCCTCATTAATCAGTTTTCATAAAGATGGGATTTATTGGAGTCTCCTTTGATAGAGCTAGGATGAAAAATGTAAATTGTTGCATTGGTTATTGGTGATATGTTTAGGCTATTTGTAAATATACGTTCCATAAAGCTTTTCGAATCTGTAGCTGTTTTATTTCTGATCTTTTTCAAATTTTTTGTGTTTCCTAGGCAGAGAAAGTGTGTGTGTCTGTCTGTCTGAGGTTGCTACTATGAACTGTATGCGATATGATTCTGCATCCAGTAGCTGTTTTTAAAATGCTATTATTGAATGTTCAAATATGAAAGTAGAGTAAAATATTTATATACTTTTGAGGTGGTATTTATGAACCTGAAAAGCCACGACTGTCTTTGGCACCTGACATAGAAAACATGGAATCAAACACACCATTGTTTACTGAAAATAAAGGCCGATATTTTTCAGAAACTTCTTTGTTGTGATTGTTTTATGTTGAACAATAGAGAGAGGTCATTTTTGACCTTCTCCACCCTAGGTCTGGATTTCATTAAAAAAATGATTAAAATGCCGTTTATGACCAACGCACCTTCAAGAGTTTCTTTAGTCTCTTATAAAAAATGACCACAGAAACCATACAATAGTAACCGCTGTAACTATGGCTACTATGATGCATTTTGTCCCGTAGATTTACCTGTGATTTGTTTTCGTTTAAGATGCGCTCGTATGGCTACTTATGTCACTGTCACATCTTTCATCTTTCGATGTATAATTGCGAAAGCACATTTGTAAAAAAAAAAAAAAATATATATATATATATAGATATAATAATATATGTCTTTTCGCACTGTGAACGCGCAAGAGTCAAGACGCGCGTGCCCGGAGGTGTGCGCATGCGCAGGGCCACCCAAGCCGCCAACTAAGGGGCCAACATGGAGAGAAAAGGTAATCTCTTCCTGGACTTTCTCTGAATAATACTTGCCTTATTTGAAGCTATAACGTTTATACATGAGGCAAGGCGACTAACGTACGTTCTGACTCAAACGAGTAGTGTAATATTTAAGCATAAAGGCGCATTTTGCGTTGTATTGGGACGCATGGGCTGGTGTCTTTAGCGTTAGCATGTAGCCAGTCAGTCTGCAGCTGAAGTGAGCTAAATTTATTTTCATCACGCCCCAGAGGCATGTTTTATTGTCAGTTTGTATATCGCCTTCACTTTAAGCGATTTCGCTTTTCTTTTGTTTTAGATAGACGTTAATCTTATGAGTAGGCGCGTGCACGTATCAGCTGGATGAGAGTTGAAAGCGTCTGTTGTCCTCTTTGCTGTCGTGGAAACTAAAGGGAATTTATTCCCTACAGCCTCGTTTTTGCGTCCATGTTCCTGGCGTTATAAAAACAGATGAAAATGCATGTTATTAAAGAGCCACGTCTGCACTCATGTAAAGCGCTCAGTTCCTGTCACAATGTAAACACCCAGCTGTGTATTGTTTATGAACATTACATAAGACTATCACCGGTCTGCGTGTCTTTTGTATTATTGTCAGGCTATGATTGGCTGTCTTTGAATAACTGAGTTTAAGTGATTTTTTTTATTAATAGTTTCATCGTCATATGTTGTACTTCATTTGTCCCACCAGTTCTGGCACTTCAGGCGAGGAAGAAAAGGGGAAAAGCCAAGAAGTCGACCAAGAAGTGAGTTTGTGCTTTATACCCTTTTTTTTTTTCCTGCTAGTTTTTATTTATTTGGGTGTTGATTTAAATTTTTAAAATGACGTTAGACTAGACCTAAGAAGGACTGCCTAAATGTATACTGGGTTGTGCACAGTTAAACTGTTTTCTGGGATGTTATCATTGGACATTAAGATAGGAACCATAATATGGTATTCTGTCTGTTGACTTTTTTTTTTTTTTAATGATATTCTGGAAGTTGCTTAGTAGGTTAAACGCAGTGTCTGTTAGGTGACACTGTTTTGATGTGTACTGTACAGAATGAGTCATCTTGAGTGTTACTCTGATTATTCAGTCTTAGTTGTTGAACTGTGTTCATTTGATAATATCTCTTAACATTTTGGTAAATTAAGTCATCTTTTTGGCATGCAGCGTATCAAGTTGTGCTTTCTTTCACTTCAGTTTTTGTGATGTAAAACACAGGTGTTTTTCTTGCATGGGTTAAACCAAGCATGGATACATGCAGGATGCATGCAGTCAGTGAAATGCATTGAAACACTGGTAGACTTTTCTTTTCTTTCTTTTTTTTTTTTGCACGATAGTGTAAACATTGTATTTAACAAAAGATCTTATGCGGTAGAAAACGAAACACTAGCTGTGTGTGCACATTGACATTGTGTTTTTGGGATTTAGATTCAGATGAAGTTTAAAAAAAAATTATATATATATATATATTTAACAAGTTTATTTATTTACACTCTTAATAATAATGCTACCAAAAGGGGATTTGGCTTGGGGTTAGGGAATGTTTTGGTTCCCCAAATAACGGATCAGTTCAAACGTTATTAAAATAACCATTTTGTTAGTGTAAAGAATATTTGAATGATCTAAAGAACTTTTTTTTCACTATAAAGAACCTTTTGTGGACTGGAACATTTTTATGGATGTTAAAGTTCTTGGAACCAACAATGCCAATTTTTAACAATGTAGATTTTATTTTTTCCTCTGTAGATCTTTTTAAAGCAGATTTGCAGTAGCAAAACAGCATCAGCATCACAAAGTTGTTAGATCAGGATTCCGTAATTTTAGTTATTATAATTACAACTTCTGTTTCACTTATTCTAAGATTATATAGCTGCTTTATTTAGGTCAGTCCAGTTTGGTTATTCAGTGAGTTCATTGAAGGTGTTTTTATGTAGTAAAATTGAGTCTTTATGTGAGTGTAGTGTGTCAAAAATTAAAATCACATGCTGAGACGGTTGTCAGAACATTTAATCCATGTAAAATCAGCATCAAAGAGTCTTTCATGTAAGATGATGGCTCTATGGGTGTTTATACTGTAAGATATATAGACTGTGCTGTATAATGTGTGTCCATTGACCTAAATGAAATGTACTGTCATCCCTCAGGCCAGCACATCCTCCACGCGGGGCATCACAACAGCAGCCCCCTACAGAGACTCAGATACAGGAGCCCGATGAGGAAATCCTCGGCTCTGATGATGAAGAGCAAGAAGATCCTAATGACTATTGCAAAGGTTGGAGACAAAGCTCTATAAGTTATTTTTTAAAGCAGAAGTTACAGCTTGATTATTATAGACTAGACTTAAAATTGCTGAAATGACGAGCTCAGTCTGAGAAAGCTAAAAAAACTAGAAGCACTTCCTTGTTTCATAGTTGTTGTTTTTTCTGTTGATGAAACTACAATTTCTTCCTAGAAGTGCAACACATAACTACTGTAAACTGCAAAAGAAATTGATATTTTGTACTGTAAATACAGTAATGTCATCATCCTCTGTGTTTATACCCCTATCGCTGTATGTTTCAAATAGCTATGTATTTTTTTTTTGTATTTAATGTAAAAGGGAGGTGATGTTGTTTTTATTCACATTCTTTTATTTTTACTTTATTATTTATTTATTTTACAATGTCAATAGTCTGATCAAATTCTAATTTCTATTTTTGGTATAAACATCCTTTAAATTGATTGCTTAAAATCAGTCCCTAAAAAAATTACAATCAGACCAGCCCTAAAGGACAATCGATTAGCTGTCTGAATACAAATTGAAGGATTGTTGCTCTTCTTTGGTTAGGAGGATATCACCATGTGAAAATAGGGGACCTACTCAATGGTAAATACCATGTGATCCGGAAGCTGGGATGGGGGCATTTCTCCACTGTGTGGCTGGCCTGGGACATCCAGTAAGAGCTTTGGCATTTTGAATAACAACACTATAATGTGCCAAAATCGCATATGCATGAGACAGTTTTGACAGTTTGACAGTTTTTCTCTTCATTCTTTCCTTCTCTGCAGCGGGAAGCGGTTTGTTGCAATGAAGGTGGTAAAGAGTGCAGAGCATTACACTGAAACAGCTCTGGATGAAATAAAGCTACTCAGATCTGTAAGTATCAAGAAACCACTAAAACCGAAACGCTTTAAATAATCATTTCAGAAAAAAAGGAAAGGCAAAAACAATGAAACAGTGAAATATAGACTATCTAAATCATTTTTAATCAATTACTTTAATTATTTTGAATCTAAATATAGATTAAAAAAAAAGTTGTTGTTTTTTCAGGCAAGCATACATATCACTAAACCAGGATGCTTAAATTTATTTATATTTATTTTATATTGTTTTGTTTTGTTTCCAGGTCAGAAATACAGACCCTGATGATCCAAACAGAGAGATGGTTGTGCAGCTACTGGATGACTTCAAGATCTCAGGGGTCAATGGGACTCGTATCCTTGAATATGAAGGATGTTGTGTGTCTGTGTGTGAGAAATAAAATGGGTCAAGAATCTTTAAACATGTGTCCCATGCTATTTTAAAATACCCCAAATTCTTTTACAAGGGCACTTGTGACTGCCGACATTGAAACAGTTGTTGCATGGTAGTGATTATACTGAGAGAAGCTATTCTGGTATTCTGGTTCTACACTTATTTCTATCAACAGCAGTTTCTGTTTTTAAAAGCGCTGGACCTTCACTTGACTTTTCAGATGTTTGCATGGTGTTTGAGGTTCTAGGACACCACTTGCTTAAATGGATTATCAAGTCCAACTATCAAGGCTTACCTCTGCCCTGTGTCAAGAGCATCATTCGACAGGTAACACAGCACACCACCGCACTACCAGATCAGTGTTCATGTAATTACGGTTTGACTAATTAACTGCTGTCCTGGATTCAGTGGATCAGTCACAGATTAATTATTATGGGTTTACAGTCTTGCTTATCATTTTTGGTTTTATTCAAAATTCAGAATTATTTGATAACAGCATGGCTAGTTTCTGTGTCACATCTTTTTTTTTTTTTTTTTTATAAAACCATGAGAATAGACATGTTTATAAGGGATAATGTACATTTTATTTATTTATTTTTATTTTTATTTTTTTAAGTAATACTTTTATTTAGTAAGGATGCATTAAATTGGTCAAAAGTGACATTAAAAACACAAAAGATTCGGGGGGAAAAAATGCTGTTTGAACTTTAATGCTGTTTGAAGTTTCTGTTCATCAAAGAATCCGGAAAAATGTGTGCATTCTGAAGGAACATGTGACACTGAAGACTGGAGTAATGACTGCTGAATTCAGCTTCGCAATCACATGAATAAATTACATTTTAAAATATATTGAAATAGAAAAAAATTGTGGTAATATTTCAAAATGAATTTTTTTGCTGTATTTTTTATCAAATAAATGCAGCCTTGGTGAGCATAAGAGACTTCTTTTAAAAACAAAAACAAAAAAAATTCTACAGAGTGTTTCTCAATTAGAATCAGAAGCAATCAGAAAAATCTGTTTTAGAGAGCTGTGAATAACCAATAATAACAATGTAGTTATGTGTTGTGTTGCTTAAGTATGTTTAGAAAGATGCTAATAGATATTTCTATAGTTATTTGAGTTTCTGTGTTTTTGAAATCTCTCAGGTTCTTCAAGGTCTGGATTACCTGCACACCAAGTGTCAAATCATCCACACAGATATTAAGCCAGAGAACATTCTCATGAGTGTGGATGATCTGTATATCAGGCGGTTGGCTGCAGAAGCCACTGAGTGGCAGAAAGCTGGCGCTCCCCCTCCATCTGGGTCAGCAGGTACGGCAGCTCTGCTTACTGACACACACATGATGAAGTACACTTATTACACGGCTTCAGTCCGTTTCGAATGATTGTCAACTTCTCCCCACTAGTTTTTTTTAGCCAGTTCACATTCTCTTATTAACACAACTTGTTGGTTAGCTTTCTTACCCTCTAGCATACTGCTCTTAAAACTGATTTACTTTGCAAGCTGTCATTGTGTTGTGTTGTTCTTTATCTTCCAGTGAGCACTGCCCCAGCGCCTAAACAGGTATGTTTTCCTTCTTTAGCAGATGTTTAAAGGGGTCATATGATGCTTTTTTAAAGATAATTATTTGGTGTAACAGAATATGTTGACATGCTTTAATTTAATTTTGAAAAATTTAATTATCTTTTTCTTTTCAATTAATTTGAATGTCCTGAAGAAAGCTATTCAGTTATTCTCATTCTTTCTATAGTTCTCTGAATGTAATCTTGAGCTGTCGTTCCTAATTCCAGGAATGTTCTGGGTTATTTACAACTTAAAATCTCGCCACTGTGAAGCCATTTATAATGTTACAAAAGATTTATATTTAAAAAAAATGTTCATCAAAGAATCCTAAAAAAAATGTCATAGTTTCCACAAAAATAAAAAAGCAGCACAACTGTTTTCAACATTTATAGTAATACATTTTTCTTGAGCAGCAAATGAGCATATTATAATTATTTCTGAAGAATCTTGTGACTCTGAAGACTGGAGTTTAGGCTGCTGAAAATTCAGCTTTGCCATTTACAGGAATTAATTACATTTGAAAATGTTTTAAAATAGAAAATGGCTCTTTTAAATTGGAGTAATATTTCACAATATTACTGTTTTTAACCAAATAAATGCTTCCTTAAGACTGAGAGTCATGTTTCAAAAACATCTTGGAAAAAAAAATCTAAACGTTTGCATGGTAGTGTAAGTTTATTTGTCAAATAACCTGTAATGTTTCAGTTGTCATCAAAATGCTTTTGCTTTTTAGTATTAACATGATTACCCATCTTGCTCTTCCTCAGGCACCGAAAATGTCAAAAAACAAGAAAAAGAAGCTAAAGAAGAAGCAGAAGCGTCAAGCGGAGCTCCTGGAGAAGTGCATTATGGAGTTGGAGGAGATGGAGATTGGGCCTGAAGGCAGAGAGGAAGAGGAGGATGACCTAGAATCCCCCAAATCCCTCTCCTGTGCCCCACTCAGACAATTGTCACTGCAGGACATTGCTACTGAGGACACAATAAGTTAGCTTCTATTTGTATCAGTAAACTTTTATAGTGATCGTGTTAATTAAAGTTGTTTAGAATTTGCTATTATTTGTGATTCCATACAAATCAGCTGCCATTAACACTTCGCCAACATATTTCTGTTTCTCTGCATCTCGCGTAACAGTGGAGACCAGAAAGAGACTAACCTCAGATGCTTCACTTGAGCTCAACTGTAACGGCTGTATGCACTCCAGTCAAACACAACCTGAGGAGGATGATCAAGGAGACCAGCGACATGGCCAGCTGCTACAGGAGGACCACCATAATGCAAACACAGGCCCAGAGGACACTGCTCAAAGCATGTATGAGTACTGTAATGGGGCAGAGTCCCCTGAACTGGACCAGGCCGGCTACAGTAATGGCACCTCAGGCCGAGAGCAGCCGGAGGAGGGAGAGCTGCCATCCGGAGAGCAAGATCAGCAAAAGACTAGAACCAGAGCCAGGGAACAGAACGAGGATAAGCTAAAGAATGGTCAGTGAATTTTCTATGGCTTTTAAGAGGATTAAAGTTATATGATTTTTACATGCTGGTAACTGTTTGTACTAAAGGGGTAGTTCACATAAAAAATTTAAAAAGTGTCATTATTTGTTCATCCTCGTGTCATTTCTAACCTGCAATGCTATTATTTTCAGGTAAACACATAATGAGCATTTTTGATGAGTCATTTTACAATGACAGTTCATAGTGATCATATATGTCTGTTTTTGATTAGCTTTTTTCTCCTCTTCCAGATAAGTTGTCATCTGGAAGCCTATTGGTCAATCCACTGGAGCCACTTAACGCAGACAAAATCAAGGTCAAGATTGCTGACCTTGGCAACGCCTGCTGGGTGGTAAGAATCTTAATAATCTGATGAAATCCAAATTGTAGTCATTTATCTGTAAAAACGCAAATTAGAATGATTTTCGAAGGATCACGTGATACTAAAGTAATATAATGAGTAATGAATGATGAAAATTATGCTTAGCCATCACAGGAATAAATCAATAAATAAATAGTTATTTAAATTGTAATAATATTTCACAATATTACTGTTTTTACTATATATATATATTAGATAATAAACCTTATATATAATATTTATATTATTTATAAACCTTAAAACAATCTTACCAGCCCCAATGGTTTGAACGTTAGTGTAAGTTTATTTGGTTGAGTGTGGACTCATAAATGGTGCACAGACGTTTTTTAAATATATAAGTTGATTTCATCTTTTTATAAATTGACTAATCTTTTGAAATTTTTCTGCTCTTCAGCACAAGCACTTTACTGAAGACATTCAGACCCGGCAGTACCGCTCTCTGGAGGTTCTGCTGGGATCGGGGTACAGTACACCCGCTGACATATGGAGCACAGCCTGCATGGTGAGAAGCTACACGTGGTCATTTAATCAGTTTGTTAAATCTGCATTACTGCTACATAAATCGACAGGCACCGTTGTGAGAACAGGTAAATCAATTTGGTAACAATTCAGACCTGATATCGGATGCTCTTTCTCTTTTCAGGCATTTGAATTGGCCACTGGTGATTATTTGTTTGAGCCCCACTCTGGTGAAGATTACTCCAGAGATGAAGGTAATGCAATATTTCTTCTTTCTGCCTGAAATACAAAAATTATGATTGTTTCCAGCATTACATTTATTGAGGAAAGATGGTACAGTGATAATTAATCCGGATTACAGATGAATGTGCATGCCTACAGTAAAGGACATACCTAATGATTTCAGTTTTAATGTGACTGACAATTTACTTTGTCATATTAATGTCTCCGTACTGGCACTATTTAATAGAATTTAAACACCTAATTATTTAATTATTTATTGTATGTTGTTTTCTTCTATTCTAATATGCATTGAAATTTCAGTGCTTTAAGAGTTTGAGTAATCCTGTGGTTATTTCCCTGCTAACAATCAGAGCCTGCTGTTAAAATGCATGGAGACCCTGTCTCTTCTATAAACTTCCTCTTCATATTCACTTCCTCCTCCTCCACCTTTCGCCCACTACTTATGCCTCTTTTATTGACCCATGTTTCTCTGTTCCTCCTAGTGTTCTATTCTTAGTTGATGCTGTAACTAAATGTTCTAAAACAGAAAGATGCATATTTTGCATGCCTTAGAATTTGTAAACTTAAAACCTGATTTATTACCCATCAGTCAAGCTTCGTTTGCAGTTTCTAAGGCATTCTGTCATCTGTGTTCTAATTGTGTTTACATTGGAGTGTAAATGCTGTTTAAACAGATCTTTGGGAGTTATGTTAGTCATGATCAGAATTGGCATGTTTTGAGCCACTATGTGGTTGTTTAATAGATACTCATTACTTATCAAGTGAAATTTCAGATTATTCTATTGATTTCAAAGGCGAATCATTTCATGGCATTTGATAAGTATAAAGGCTACATAGATTAAGCATCTGGTTGTAAATTGTGCATTGTGGTGCTTAAATTTATTGTTTTTGTATATCTGCAAGGTATTTAGCAGAATCTGGTCACACAAGAAGTCAAACTGGAGAGACAGCTATAAACCAGTAATGATTAATTATGCTCCTGCTTAGAACATACTGTGTTCTGACTCTTGTGGTAGACCACATTGCACTGGAATCAGCTGATGTAATTTTCCTAATTATGGAGTGAGCAGAATTAGATCACACTTCAAACTTCTTCCAGTTTAAGTCATCTCTAAGAGGAAGGTAGCTTTTAGCTCCAGTTTAAGTCATCTCTAAGAGGAAGGTAGCTATTGAATTTTCCTATTGGCATAGAGAACATTGCTTATCTGTGTGTCTCATGGTTTTTTCTGTCACCATCCCATCCTTCATGTCCTTCAAGTCATGCCTCTGTGGTCGGGTTGGGTATTTTTTTTATTATATTGTTTAGTTTTGTAGTCGCATTTACATACATTTTTTTTCTATATTTTATCAGTTGAATGATATATATAAAAAGTTCAAATTAAATTAAAGTGTCTAATATATATATATATATCTGTATCTGTCATCAAAAAAGTCCATATCGGTCAACAACTAGTCTGTCTGTCTGTCTGTCTGCCTGCCTGTCATCTTTTTTTTGTCGGTTTTGTGGTATCAATCTGAATTTTAATATTTAACGTT
Organism: Sinocyclocheilus grahami; assembly: GCF_001515645.1. Lineage (NCBI taxonomy): Eukaryota > Metazoa > Chordata > Actinopteri > Cypriniformes > Cyprinidae > Sinocyclocheilus > Sinocyclocheilus grahami. Next base: position 28,540 of record NW_015505563.1, on the reverse strand, counting down.
CCCTTTATGGACTGTGTGTCCCAAAGGTTTAGTGGTCATAATGCAAAAATATAACTCTGAATTGCCGTCTGAATCAAATATTCCATAGAGCCATGAAACAAACATTTATATGCCAACTGGAAACACTGATGTAAGACACCCTGTTTAGCTTGTAATCTCTCATTCTGGCCCACTGTCATTTGCCTCGAGTTTGTCCTTTTTTTTGTCCTTTTTTTTTTTTTTTTTTTTTTTGGATCCTCTCCATGTTCTTTCTGCTTGTCCCCGTTCCATGATCATGTTCTCTTTCTGTCTCTGTCTTCCCTCTCTCTCTCTCTTTCTCAGACCACCTTGCTCTGATTATTGAGCTTTTGGGGCATATTCCCTGTCACTATGCTCTGAGCGGGAAATTTTCACAGGAATATTTCAGCTGTAAAGGTACGCCTGTCAGCCAGGAAGAGCCCTGCCCTGAGGGAGGGGTTTGAAAGGAAGAGAGGAGATCCAGCAGCTCCATTGACAGCACAGCCTTGTCACACTTTTTGAAAACATTTTTCCTGAAGGTTTTGCAAAAATCTTCTTCAGCAAATGTCCAGTTGTTCACAAGAAGGCTTTCTTACAAGTCTGAGGCAGCCCTAATCACAATAGACGAACTGTTGTAGCTTCAAAGCCACTGAATTGTGGCATGACTGAATTAGCTCAAAGCTCCAATAGAGGCAGGAGAACCTCAAAAACACTTCTGCATTACACAAGTCAAATTCTTCTTGAAATCTTTAATCTGAATCTCTGATGTGAAGATAGATCACTATGTGACCGCCGTCTGTGCTGTCAGGACATGGCTGCGTCTCCTTGTTTTCCCTCTCGTCTCTCTGCTCTCAGGATGGGTGAATGACTGTATTAAAACTGTCTGATCAAGTTGTCCAATGTTTGGTCCTCCCCTCCACCTCACCACCCCCTCCCTGCTCGACACTCTCTGTGTGTGTGATGGTAGACCACATTGCTTTGATCATTGAACTGCTGGGGGCCATCCCACGCAAACTCATATTGACCGGAAAATATTCCAAGGAGTTTTTCACCAAGAAAGGTAATGTGGCCGTTATGAATGCATTTTATACCTAGTCATGATGCTTTTATTAAAAACGAGTATGTACACTCCTGTTCAAATGTTTGGGGTTGATAACATTTTTTAAAAGTTTTTCACCAAGGCAGCATATATTTGATTAAAAAGACAGTAAAATCTATAATGTTGTGAAATATTAGAACTTAAAATATATTTTATATTTATTTTATTTTAAATTCTAATTTATTCCTGTGATGGCAAAGGTGAATTGTCAGCAGTCATTACTCCAGTCTACAGTGTCACATGATTCTTCAGAAATCATTCTAATAAGCTGATTTGGTGCCCATGAATCATTTCAGGGCTCGCAAAATTTCAAAATGTACTTTCGGCCAGGCATTCTTCAGATTTTTGTAGCCCAAAAATGAATTTAACTAGCCAGAATAAAAAAGATATTGGTCGAACTTCACTGTGGACAACTTGTTTGGAAACTTCACTATTTTACTTCAAATAACAAGTCAAGACTATAGGGGTGCAACAGATTACAAATCTCATGGTTCGGATCACATTACGGGTTTTGAGTCACCGATCAGATTCTTTTGGTGTGCAAAACTTTTTTTATTATTATTTAAAGGACACTTTAAGTATTTCTTCGATACCACAGCAAAAGATAGTAGCATAACTAATAAAAGTCAAACATTATTAAAGACAAGTGAACGCTCAGTACTAAAATAAGAGCATAGATAAATAAAATATAACAAAGCTACAAATAAAGTAAGGTCTAACCTTAGTTTTCAGGCACTGAAATGTAATGTGTAAAATAACACTGCATAGTGTTCACTGTATAAATTAAATATAGATTCATCTTTGCTAAAGCTGTGTTTTGTTGTTTGATTAACATTACTGACACAGAGAGCAGCAGGTATTTATAGGCTGCTGGCCCTTTAAGACCTGACAATCTAATGTAATGATACACATCCAATTTCTTTGTGTTCACTTCACTTAAGACATAACCAACTGTTTAAGATAATAAGCTATTTTGAGGTAAGTGTGTGTGCGCACAAATATCAGCGCGTCAGTACCAAATTGTTTAAAACGCTTGACTGTTTAAATCAGCAAGACATAGAAATGCATGCAAATGATCAACTAAGATCTCTTTAACCATAACAAGCGAGTGAACAATGCAAATCAAGGAAGGGATTTTATTTCACTATTCAAGATGCAGTGATATATTTTGGTAGGCTGACTGGAAAACACAATAGCCCCGGGACATCAGGCTAGCGATTTTGCGAGCCCTGCATTTATTATCAATGTTGAAAACAGTTATGCTGCTCAATATTTTGTGGAAACCATGAAGGTTCAAAAGAACATCATTTATTTGAAATGGAAATCATATGAAACAATGTAAAAGTTTCTTTTGATCAATTTAATGCGTGTTTGCTGAATAAAATGTTTAATTTTTTTAAATGTACCGACCCCAAACTAATTCTAAGCAAAGCCTCATTGATGCATGTTTTATGTACGTTTGGATTTCTGTACATTTTACAGTTAACATGAAATCAGAATTTTGAATTTAATGCACATTTTTGCACAATTTACCAGTGCCCATTATTCCAAAAATGTTTGTCTTTCTTTTAGGGCTGTCAATCGATTGAACTTTTTAATCTGATTAATCATATCCTTTTTCTGTGATTAATCGCACACTTCATGAAATTAAGCATAGACCATTGATCTTGTTTATTTTGTCATCATTTGCTATATCCAGCAAAGTAAACCAAAAGATTGAAGGGTGATTCTCAAAAATCTATATTTTCTGCAAGCTTTTTTCAAGATAAATTTAGATGTCTTTCCAAAAAAGGACACCAAAGAACCAAATGATATAAGGAGCCCATATAAGCACATATGAATGAAATAATTTTATAGTATGTGTACAGTGCAACAGCAAAGAGCTTTTTAACATTTTAGAGAAGCCAAGTTGCGATACCGAACAGGACCACATGGAGATGCCAAAAAAAACCTAAACCAACCGCCTGCTGACTGCATATATCTACAGTACACGGATCCATTCCATATATTTAAACACAGCAACAAATTAAAAACATGACAAATCTAAATGCAAGGGTATTTGCATAAGGCGATCTGATTGGCTCACGCCTGCGTTGGCACTTAAAGTTGAAAGGTTTTCAACTTCTGCCACGAGCAACAGACCCACAATTCATGAATTGGGCGTAAAATTAATCGCATGCATTAACATGTTAACGATGACAACTATAATTTCTTTGAATATATATTCAATCTGAAAGGCATTCCATTATCACTTTGAAATGAAGTTGAATGTTTTTATGTGGCTTTGTGGGGAAACATGTTAATGCCAGAAAGTTACAAGGGGAAAAAACAGTACTAGACTACTGCATGGAATGAAAAGCCTGAACTGTGTGATTTCTGTAGGTGACTTGAAGCACATCACTAAACTGAAGCCGTGGGGTTTGCTGGATGTTCTGATGGATAAATACGAGTGGCCTCGCGAGGAGGCAGAGACCTTCACTGATTTCCTGATTCCAATGCTGGAGCTCCTGCCAGAGAAAAGAGCCACTGCTGCCGACTGTCTGCGACACCCTTGGCTTGCCCTCTAGTGGCCTCTAGCCGCCACTGTGCATACTTCAGGCCATCTCTCCCTGAACTCAAGAAACTGCAACAGATCACTTTCCAGTTCGTAGAGCATATCGGCGTTGTTATTTTTCTTCTGTTAATCTGAGTGATTTCATTTGCTTGGCTCACCAGAGGAATAGCAGACCTGTCTGTTTTTGTTCTAGCTGCTTTCTTCTACTCTTTTTCAGAGTTGAGAGGTTTTTCGTGAGGATCACACCCGTCTTGATCCCACTGCCGTCCCTTTTATTTTGGCAAAGGATGAAATTTAGACCTAGGAGGCGCCTGTTTAGGTACCTGGGGTATTTTCTGAAGTCGTAAAAAATGAAGATGGAGGTCTGTTTTTTTGCAGTACTAACATGAGATGCAGTCCAGTCCTCCCGAGTACTTACGACTCGGACTGCAGTGTGATGCACAAGAGATCATTTTGTTACTCATAGTTTTCTGAGTGGGAAATGAATGGTGGTTTATGGAAAGGAAATTGTTTAGTTTACCCTTATGACTAGAGTATAAATTAAGATGTTTCTGTTCTGCGTCAAGATTCGCCACACCTCTGTGTTTCTCTCTCAACTATACAAGTGTCTTCTGTGTATGTGTGTGTGTGTGTGTGTTTATTAGTTCAGTAGGTTTTGATCTTGTCTGTCTCAGATTAGATGTTAAAGAGCTGAAGTCTTCTCACTCATGGTCCGTACATTTTGTGTACAAGAAGCTTCCACATAAAGTGAGTAACTGTTAAGGGCCATCAAAAGTGATATTTGGGGGGGGGGGGGGGGGGGGCCATGTACAGTTTTTAAAAGAAATCCTGCTATTGCATCCAAGCTAAGATTATTTAGCTGGATAGAAGTGTTTTAATAAAGCATTTGGAAGATGGGTGCACCTGTTGGTCTAATTTGCTGTTTTCAAAAAATGTAAAATATTATAAAATGGAGGTGATAAAGCAGATTACTTTTCATTGTAATGTGCACTGATCTTTTGTACAGATAAAAGTTAAGATTACATAATTGTTGTGTTGTTAAATCTGTGCAAAACAATAGGAAAAAATAGGCAAAGAGTGCAGGAAAACAAATGTGTTGTTATATTTGATAACATTTTAGTGCATGAAGTACATCCTAACCAGTGGTTGTCAATCTGGGATTGATCTGGATTGACAGTTTTACTTTATAACCTTAGGTATGTATGTATGCAAATCGAATATTTGTCCTCTCCCCAAATTTGTCACAGTAATAAAAATTTTATTAGAAGGGTTATATTGACCTATTAAGATTTTGCTTACATCTACATTGTAATGTGTATATATATATTTGCTCTTTTATTAAAGTTTTTTTCAGCGGTAAATAAATAACAATTACATTTTTAACTATATTTAAATCGGAATATTTGAGATTTGTTGTATTTTTAATCCATTTTTTCTTTGTAAAAGGCAAAAAGTTGATCATATACTGATTTCAAAGTTAAGAATTCATTAGTTTGAATATACATTGAACCAAAAAACTATCATAACATCTTAGTTGATAATTCAGTATACTTTATTTTTGACAAAACGTTTGGGTAGTGACTGCACATTTTCAGTAGTGACAGTAATGCTTCGGTAGCAACCACATCACACTACAGAATTTTAACTTTCATACTAAAACACACTAAAATACAAAAAAAATTGCATACCTGTACTAAAATTTAGTTTATTTCCCCCAAATATGAGGATTATGTGCTCCCTTTTCTCACTACCAAAACAATGATGACGTGTTTCAGTAGTGACAATTCTATGGGATAACACCCCAAAAAACAAAGATGCCACTTTACTGAAACTCCACTAAATGTTTCAGTAGTGACAATTTTAGATACTTTTGAACCTAGCTCAAAGATGCTATTCAGATTTTTCAAATTTTGTTACATTTAACACATTTACCTCAAAATGATGGGACATACTCACACCTTGTAGCTATGAGAGAGGGGGACATTATCAATATTTTCTGATCATAAATGTAGGGTTGTGGTTAAAATCAGTCTCGGCCAATTGACTAAAACATACACTGTCTTGGTAGTGACATGAAAAACGTGGGACACATTATTATTTTTTTTACATAACATTTCATAATTGACGAAGAAAATATAAAATAAATATTTTTTTGAATGTCACTTTTTTTTTAAAAGAATCAAAAAGATACTTTTAAAAATAAAAATAAATATAATTTTCATAAGTTGAAAAATAGGGGTTAGGGTTCGGTCAAAGTTTATTCAGGTTTATTATTATTTTTAAATATAATTTCCTTCCATGTCCACTGCAGTTCAGATCTGTTGGATTCAGGATTTATCTATAAACAAATGGAAACAACATCGTGCATTTTGTATTTCTATTGCATCCTAAATATAGTTATGAATAATTATTTAGTAGAATAGAAACGTATTTATTATTTATCCATATTATTTATGGATAATTCTATTATTAATCTTACATTAATAATCAATTCATCGGCACATTCTGGCTGTGTTTTGAGTGAGAATCTATCCAGCTCATATCCAGTGTAACTTCATGTTCTGCTCTGAATTAGGAGTAATAAATACATTCTGATTAATCTCCAAATCATTCCTTAATCAGTGCTTCTCTTACCGTTATTCTCCACCTCGAAGTCGTCTGGCAGCAGTTTGTCTTGCCGGTTGCCCAGAGTGAAAGCAAGCAGTGCCAGTAACGCTGCGTCAAGGATGCTGATAATGCCTAAAATATAAGCCCAGCGAACGGTGCAGTTCCCCGGCGTGTACTTGTCAGTAGGGGTTCAATCTTCAACTGGCTGGCAAGTTGAAGATTGAACCCCCACTCATACTTGTCCGTCCGCTCGCCACACATCCGCTCTACCTCCGGCTCCGGAGCATCCCAGCCGTCCGGATAAATCATGCAAATTTCTTGAAAAACATTTTTTTCACTCTGTTTTTATGAATTAACGAGTTAATTATCTCAGAATTATGAGAATAATCTTCATGAAAAAAAGTATTTTGCTCTGTTTTTCTGAATTAACGAGATCCCTCAAAATCCTGCGAGAAGCTTTCACCTGCACGAAGTAACGTCAGGCCACAGTTGCTGATGCTAATCAGCCTGACCCTCCAACAACAACAACAACAACAGTGCCAGGCCTACATGGGTTCAGTGCAGGTAAGATAGCTAAGTTATTATAGTTACATGTTAATGCCAAATGATGTCTGCTAACTGTTCGCTTGACGACATGTACAACGAGGTTAGAATAGCTGTTTATAAACATAACGTTAATGTTACGGGCATATTTTTTACGAACTACGTTAACTTAAGTTACACCATCAACTGCAGTTGGTAGGCTAACTTATGTAATGTTAAGCTAATATTTGTACCGTTAGTCAGCAAAAGGAACCTTAACTTTTAAGGTCGAGGGGATAATTACGTGTGATTTTTAGGAGGAATATTACGCTAACCACGTTCCTTTCAGTTTGTTGGCTAGGATAAGTAAACCACGCTATTTGCTGTAACTGTAGTGCTTAATTTGTAAATCAAAAGGTCCTGGAATACAGAGAGGCTGCTGTCAGGGGGAGGGAAAAAGTCACGTCAGAAATCCCCAGTGCATGCAGCACGTTGGACATCGCGACATTACATAACAGTAAACAAACATTCAGAAATTTGCCAGTTTCAGAGCCAGCAGGGATACTATTTCGATTAAGTTTTGCACGGACGTTTAGTATAGTGTTCAGCGTGCTACACCAATACAAATGTTGAATATATTCTGACATTGCTTCGGTTTCTTTAGTTGTGACCTCTCTTTTGGTTTGTCACTATGCATATGTGTCCTGTTATTGTTTTATTTGTTGATATATTTCTAAACTGTGTACTTGATGCATTTAATAATTTGGAAACAAAGCTAGCTTTTTGAAGTGTTCCAAAGCAAGTTATATATTTATCAGAAACTAGATTCCGGTTGTGCAGTGAATCACAGATAAATGAGTACATATAGCCTGTGTCTCAACACTATTGACCTTGTTCTTGAGTCTAGCCTTCTCTACGATTTGAGTAATGTTACTGTTAAAGGTGAGCACATTCAAATGCTTAAGACAGTTTGACTTCCAAGTGATAAGAAAGGCCTATAGTTGCCTACCTATACAGTTGATACATGAAACATCCATTTTTAGCAACGTTATCACACTCTTGGCCTTTATTAATGTTCTCGTAAAAAATGCCGAAATACATTTTTGAGATATTTAAAGCAATTAAAAAAGAAACAAGCAAGTGAAGAAAAATAGAAATAAATTGCTGATTTGTAGCTACTGCTAAGAAATAAATTTTCACTCATATGGAAATATAGCCATCTCTTAGATTTAAGAAAACCAATATGTCTTACTGTATTGTTTTGTTTTCATTACAGATTGACAGCTCGGTAGTTGGAGAAATAGATGATGCCACTATGACTGCTTACATTCCAGCATATGGTGATAGGATTGCTACAAGGCGTTTCTGTATGGAAAAACAGAGAAAAGGTGGTGATGATCTAAAAAGACTGTCCTTATTTGAAAAACTTAGAAGAAAGATGGGCACATTGACAAGCAATAAAGACACAGATCAAGATTTTGAGGAGGAGCATTCTATGCAGCCAACAAAGATACATCTGAGAAATAACAAAAGGGCCGTGAAGATGACAAGGAAAATAGAACTAGGATGGATACACGACAAGAAACAAGTGAGAAAACGCAATGGTGGTGGAACCAGAGTTCTTGATATTTCCAAGAAAGCCACAAAAACAGTGATTCTATCACAAGCTAAAAAGCTATTTTTCCCCAATGAGAAATCGAGAAAGGGAAAGTGGGAAGAGTTCAGTCACAACATTGTTGACTTTCAGGAAGCATACCTTGATGAGGGTGTTAGTGTGGGAGAGCTCTATGAGACACATACATTGGGGATTTTAAGATTTTACTTGTTCACAGAGCACCTGACAAACGGAGATGAAGTGTTCACAGAGATGACAGAATGAACTGATGAACAGACAGATGCAGCGAGGCTAAATGAGCGACAGAAAAACACAACAGAAGATAATGAGCAGCTGACACAAAAAACACATGACAGTGAACAGCAGACACACACTGTGGAAGCTTTTGTCTCTACTGCTGTAGAGATTGTTGATCTTACATCTTTGTGTGATACATCGGAGGTCATTTTTGGCCCTTTGCAAGGTGGACCATTTTTAGAAGATCTTGATGACACAATCTTACATGAGCCTATAGAAGAGGCACAGATAAACATCAACGCCTACAGCTCAACTCCTGTTCATTCTGACACAGTGCCTGCTGGCCCATTAAGTCCTACTTATGAACTTTTGCATGTGACAGTGAAACTCCACAGAGTCAATCTCTTGGAGGAACTGATTACCCAATTCAAGGATGAAGCGATGATGTCCTACTCTGTGAAATACAGCTTCATTCATGAAATGGGGGCAGATGCTGATGGCGTGTCCAGGGATGTATATGCTGCCTTCTGGACAGAGTTTTTAGACTGTGCAGCAGAGGGTGCAGATGTGAGGGTGCCATCACTATCCCCAAAATGGCAAGAGGAAGAATGGAAATCTGTTGGTAGGATAATGGTCAAGGGATTAAAGGACCATGGATATTTTCCTTCTCGGCTGGCTCAAGCCTTTACAGCAGCAATCACATTTGGTGAACACACTGTCTCACCTGATTTATTGTTTGACTCACTAATGTTGTATCTTAGTCAGTCTGAGCGCGATCTCTTGTCCACTGCTTTGCAAGACGCCCTTGATGGTGAGGATGAAGATGAGCTTCTTGATCTTATGGATCGCATGGGAGTAAGAACAGTACCAACACAAGAGAACTTGAAAGCTGTGCTTCTCCAAGTGGCCCACAAGCAAATAATCCAGCAACCAAAATATGCACTGGATAACATTGCAGCAGTCGCAGGACCAACTCTCAGGGAGTTCTTCCCCAGTATGCTGGATATGCAGAAGATGTATGAGGATCTTAAACCATCAACCCGAAAGGTATTAAAGTTGATCACGGCCTCTCCAGCTACTCCAGCAGAGAACCAAAGTTTGCGATTTTTACATCAGTACATCAGGGGATTGGATGAGATAGGCCTCCGGAAGATGTTGAGATTCGTGACAGGGTCTGATGTCATCTGCGTTAAAGACATTCAAGTCATATTCACCCCTTTGGAAGGGTTATCAAGGTGGCCTATTGCACATACTTGTGACCCAACTTTAGAGCTGCCATCAACTTACAACAGCTATCCTGACCTTCGAGCTGAAATGGAGGCTATACTGTCCAGCAACTTCTATGCAATGGACATTGCATAGAAGTGTCTCACTCACTCACATGTACACACTCTTCCCTCTTGCCCAGTTATAGCCTTATCAGTGCCATCTGTTTACCTTTAGATAGTGTGTGAATGTGAGACAGAGCACATAGGGGAAGTAATTAACTCAGGTGGTGCATTATGAGCGCAGGGTGATTTATTTTTTATTTTATGTGTTTCAGTTTTAGTTTTATCCAGAATGTCATTACCAAACTTACTGTGGAAACATGTTTACTGGCTAATGAACATTTTTTTGATGGACTCTGAATATATCCAGCCCATAGAAACATTTACACATGATAACAAGATACAATAATCAGTTTGATTTATTGATAATGATACAGGACCATTCAAATGCCATTTAGGTTGCCCTGTTTGCAGTGGGCCCAAAGTGTGTCAAATCACATTTGGTCATGCTGAATAGTTCCACCGTGAGGACAAATTTGCCATTTTGACAATGGCAACATGTTTTGCAACGTTTCATATGCAGTTGCTGTTATTACCAGACTTAAACTGTCTGTAGAAACATATTGAGTGGCTGAACATTTTGTTAATATACTTTAAGGTCCACTTAACCAAAAAAACAATTATAAGCCTTTTACACAATGTATGTTATAAATGCATGTGGATACATTTTCATTTTTAAGTGATTTAGATACATGTACCAATATTTTAAATGTACTTTTATGTAAGCCATCATTTCTGTTAGCAGTTTAGGAGCATACTTTTTGGGACAATTTAAAAGAAATGTTCTTGTAAAGTTGCATTTTCATTGAGAAATTATAATTAACTTGGACCCTGAGGTAATGTCAGCTTATGTTAAATCTTAATATTGGCAGTGTTTGGAAATCTGTTCTAACATACAGCACTGTACATTAGAAGGTGTTCTGCTTTTTACAAATAAAAAGCACAGGTTTCTCTCTTGTTTTGTACAGATGTTTTCAAACAAATTGGGTCTTTACTGCAGATAACACACATGGATCTTGTCTCACACAGTAGAATTACTGAGTTTTGACAACTGCACTGCAGTTCCTACATTCACCAGCACTCTTTAGACAACATATTTAAACAGTCATCTCTACATTACCAAATTTACCAAATAGGCCTATTTCCTACATGCACAGTAAATCACACTGGGGAGAAAAAATGTTGCACTGCACTGGTTTAGCATGTATTTATATGATGCCAAATAATTGTGTAAAAAAAGTAAAAAATGTGCAGCCCAGAGACACATGATAACAAGATACAATAATATGTTTGATTTAAAGGCCATCCAAACAACATGTAGGTTGCCCTGTTTACAATGAGCCCAAAGTGTGTCAGACCACATCTGGTGATACGAAATAGTTCCACCATAAGGACAAATGTGCCATTTTTGACAATGGCAACATGTGATACCTTTCATTTGCAGGTACAGGATTGTTCCCAGTTCTGTGGTTGAGATGTACTTTTTACATAATGATGAATAAAAAGAGATGATATGGAGCTCAGTTGGGAGATGTCAATTATGAAAGAGTTGTCTATTATTGATTGCTTAAACACAGTACTTCTGTCAAACATTTACAGTGAATGTCATGGTATATAACCTTTTCCGTCCAAACTGCAATTCTGTTGTTTTTTTTGGCTATGAGTGGGTGCTCACATTCAGTCATTTGATCCAGTAGAACAACTTGTGATTATTAAATTTGGGTACGTATGTAAGCACGTAAGAACATGTAAAGATCAATGGCTTCCTCTGGAGAGGTTGGTGGATGAAGACATTGTTTTCTGCCATGGCAAGGCAACAAATGTCAAACACTGTATTATCACAGGGATATGGTCCTCTTTCACGACATTCCTCCCTACAAGCCTGTATCTTCTGTTGGGATGCCTCTTTAAGGTACTCCCTAGCACCAAAAAGTTGGGGTAGGGTGTACATCATCACTGGACGTCCACCTGGAGACACATCATTTCTGGATGAAATGGGCGAATTCAGTGAGTGTTCCAGAGGTGAACAACATCCTGCAGTTCTCTCTAAATATAAAGAAAAAGAGTGGGAAAGTAAGAAAATTAGTCCACACCGTTGCAATACCACCTGCAGGCAAAATAAATGCTTATGATGCAGTATGATACAGTAGAGCCGTTTCTCAAACAGTTTCATGCATGTTAAATTCTATATTTGAAAACAATACATCTCTGTATGTTAAGATTTGTGTTATATGATCAGGGCCAGATAAGTCATCCCTCTCTCACATACTGTGTCCCACTAATGCAGAGAAACAATTTTCTTTCTCCAAAATGTACATAAAAGTACCCGAATGAAATGAATAAAAGTAGGCTACTCATAGTGCGGTAAATTTTCCTTGTCAGTGTTTTACTATTATGATGTTTTTGGGTTAATATTAGATAGCAGTTTGTGCAACATCCATATAACAGGATTAATATTACAGCTGCATTAATGTTTGTGTTGCATTTTATTGTTGTAGATGTAGGCTGCTGCTAATTCTAACTACTTATACTGAGATCCACTTATCTCTTTAAAAGTCAACTATATGTAGGAAAAATTGTGATCTACAAATTAATTTAATAATTAATTTCAACTGATCCTGGAGAAACACAGCAATGTCAAGCAGATCAGAATGTTCTTTTCGTCTGAACAGGCGCAAAGTCTTGAGGTGTCTGCGCAAAGTTGACGCACTAATAACAATACCATTTATATTACTTAAAGACAGCAGTATCTCCCAATGTCTCAAACCCAAAGTAAAATAAAACCGGATTAAACTTGAAAGGCGGGACATGTTTACTTCCATGCAATCCAGCTAAAATAGAGCTCCTGGCAGGATTTTGAGGGATCTCATTAATTCATAAAAACAGAGTGAAAAAAATGTTTTTCAAGAAAAATGTATCTCGTAATTCTGAGATAATTAACTCGTTAATTCAGAAAAACAGAGCAAAAACTTTTTTTTCATGAAAAATGTATCTCGTAATTCTGAGATAATTAACTCGTTAATTCAGAAAAACAGAGCAAAAACTTTTTTTCATGAAAAATTATCTAGTAATTCTGAGATAATTAACTCGTTAATTCAGAAAAACAGAGTATATTTTTTTTTCCTCAAGTGAATGCAATACGCTTCCGTAGCGAGGGATAGACGCACGGTTCAAATGTTTTTAAATTCGTTGACGCAACAAATGCACTACCAGTCAAAAGATTTTGAACAGTAAGATTTTCTATATTTTTTAAAGAATTCTCTCCGCTCACCAAGCCTGCATTTATTTGATCCAAAATACAGCAAAAGCAGTAATATTGTGAAATATTTTTTACTTTTTTTTTTTAATAACTGCAAATATATTTGAATATATTTTAAAATGTAATTTATTCCTGTGATAAAAGTATTTTTTTTATATATATAAAAAAAATTCAGCATCATTACTCCAGTCTTTAGTGTCACATGATCCTTCAGAAGTCATTCTAATATGCTGATTTGCCGTTCAAGAAACATTTATTATTATTATTATTATTATTATTATTATTATTATTATTATCAATATTTAAAACAGTTGAGTACATTTTTTCAGGATTCTTTGATGGATCTAAAGATTCACATTTATCTGAAATAAAAAGCTTTTGTAACATTATATTATACAACTCAAACGCCTGGAGTCAGTATACATTTTTTATAAAAAAAATAATACTTTTATTTAACAAGGGTGCTATAAATTGATCAAAGGTGATGATAAAGACATTTATAATTTTACAAAAGATTTCTATCTCAGATAAATGCTGTTCTCCTGAACATCCTATTCATCAAAGAAACCTGAAAAAAATTCTACTCAGCTGTTTACAACATAGTAATAATTAAAAAAAATGTTTTGAGCAGCAAATCAGAATATTAGAATGATTTCAGAAGGATCGTGTGACTGGAGTAATGATGCTAAAATTTCAGCTTTGAAATCACAGGAATAAATTATATTTTAAAATATATTCTAATAGAAAACAGTTATTTTAAATAGTAAAAATATTTCAAAAGTTTACTGTTTTTGCTGTACTTTGGATCAAATAAATGCAGGCTTGGTGAACAGAAGAGACTTCTTAAAAATCTTACTGTTGAAAAACTTTTGAATGGTAGTGTACAGGTGCATCTCAATAAATTAGAACGTCGTGGAAAAGTTCATTTATTTCAGTAAAGTTCCCATCATCCATTGCACTTACACAGCTGAATTCCCTGATCACACAGCCTTCACTAATTACACGCTCACCTGAGAGCCATTACTCACTCTGTTTAACACCCACTCAGTTCCTGTTCAGATCGCCGAGTATTGTCTAGCGTTTTTCCACTCCCCTAGTGTTAGCTGCCTTACCGAGCCATTCCATGTTTTCGGTTTTAGTCTCGTGTATTGTTCTGCATTTTCCACTCCCCTAGTGTTAGCTGCCTTACTAAGCCTACTGTGTTGTTTTTCCTTGTTTTCATCATCTTGCCTTGTCTGTTTCCCCGTGTTCTGATCACTGCCTGTGTACCTGGATTATCCCTCTTGCTTTGCCATCAATATACCTGTTTGCCATTGTCTGACCTATACCTGTTTTTGACCACATCTCTTGCGAATAAAGCCTTGCAGATGGATCCGCACGCTTCCTGTGTTCCCTCCGTTACAGTACGTCTTAAAATGTCTTTCCAAAATATTCCCTGGTTCCAGAAAACTCAGAAAAAGATGTTGTGAAATTAATCTAAAAGTTTAAATGGATTCAGACCAAAAAAGGAAATTCTGTAATTGTTCTGTCCAAAGCTGTATGACTTTATTTCTACAGAAAAAAAACAAAGAAAAAAAATAGTAAGTAAATAAATAAATGAATAAAGATTTTTTTCCCTTTCCCTTTAATACGTTATTGAATAGACTGAGTGACTGTCCCTCAAAGCCTGGTGAGCGATAGCAAGCAAATAAACAAACAACCAAATACATTTCTAACCTTATACAGGTGTCTACCCTTAATAAATAAATTAATAAACAATATTTCATATTTTGTTATTTTTCTAAACTGCTTTTATGTATTTATGCTTATTAGCAAGGCTAACTAAACACTTTGCACACCTGAAGATTTTTGCATCCATGCGCATATCTTGTACACACTTGCGGAGTTGCAGAAGAAGAAAGGACCCAAGCACACAATGGTGCCTTCAAAAAACATAGCAGTCCTAAAAGCCCCAGAGGGGATCGAACCAACATCAAACACACTTCCTTTGCAGACCAATTCGGAGGTGATGGGGGTTGCCAATACAGTAGTGAATAAGCCCAAAGTATCCAGCCTGCGTCGTGTTAACACTGTCACCAATCCAGTAGGGCTGAATGAAGACCACCACCGTAATGATGGTGAAGAATATGGTGAAAACGGCCCACAGGACATCTATGGCCCTGGCATTTCTCACATAATTGGTGTGGTAGATTTTGGCAGCCTCTTGGGCTGGAAGCATCTTCTCATTCACCATTATTAGACTTTCACTTATCCAGCGAGATTAAGTCAAGTCAAGTCAAGTCACCTTTATTTATATAGCGCTTTTAACAATACAGATTGTGACAAAGCAACTGGTCTGTAGATATTTTTCAAGAAGAAACCAGACCAGATGAAAAGCTAGTTCAGAATCCAATGCCACGGACAGCTCTTATTATACTGTAGCCAAGCCATTTAGTTCAACGAAACAAATTAAATCTGCTTTTTTCAAAGAAGTCCAAAGGCTAGGGAGACCGTCACCAGTGGAATAGTGTCTGAAACAACGTTGTTGCCAACAAAGGTGTCAGTTTTTAAATTATTAATGGTAAATTAAGCTGAGGAGTAAGCATTTACTATAGCACAAAAGAACAGCTATTGTGTTCTAGGACCAACATGGATTCTTTATCTTTTGTGAAGATGCATTATTATACAGTATATGATTATATATTATTAATAAAAGATGCTCCAAATCTATGTAACACAGCAGATTAATACAACTTTATCTCAGCAAAACAAACAGTTTTACTCCCAAAATGTTTTTTTTTTTTTGCAGGAACCAACTATGTTGTCAAAGTTTGTTCAGTGTCTGTGTGAGAGGACCCTTGACATGCACTATAAGCATCAAGTTCATGGCTTTTTTTATTGATATCTCTGTGCTTAGCGGTTGTCCTTTCTGATCCTAATGGCTTTAACATCAATCTGGTAAAACGTCAGACAGCAGGGAAAAAACATGCTTAATGCAAATGCTAAAATCTTTTTTTATAAATTTTTTTATAAATTTTTTTATGCTCAACAAGGCTGCATTGATTTGGTATGCATTGATAAAAAATCCAGTAAAAACAGTAATATTGTGAAATTTAAAAGAACTGTTTTCTATTTTAATATATTTTAAATTATAATTTATTCCTGTGATGGCAAAGCTGAATTTTCACCAGTCATTACGCCAGTCTTCAGTTTTCATGTTGATTAATTGAATGCATCCTTGCTAAATAAAAGTATTAATTTATTTGAAAGAAATCTTACTGACCCCCAACTTCTGAACAGGGGTAGTGTATAATGGTGAATAATTTGGATAAGAAAGAAAAAAATCAAACACTTATTTTATTTATTTATTTATTGGTTTGGTTGTTTACTTTTTCAAAGTTTAATTTTACGTTCTAAAAACAACAGTGTCCACCAGGAGAAGTGGAAAGAGAGAATAAAAGAGAGATCATTGCTAATGAGGTTAGTATAGTGATATAAATAAACAAATGTATCTTTGTCAGGAATGTATTGCTCAAAAGGGAATTTGTCAGACAAGACAGTCAACAACAAAGTCTGCACTCTGATGTTTGCGTTCCTCTTGGGCGTGATGTGAAGCCTTTGCTTTGTAGGTCAAGAATTACAAAGATATCAAAAAAAAAAATATATATATATAATAATTACAAAGATATCAAAGGCGCTGCGAGCCTGATATGTAAACAGAACCCTTGAGCATCACACAATGCTGCAACAGCAATGCAACATCTGTTCAACTGCAATAGATTTGATAATGCACAAAGAGATCTTAAGATACATTTACAGCTATAAATGCATGCTATAAGCCTTTCTGCAATTATGTAACAAAACCTTTCACAATGCACAAGCTACATTTTGCACTACAGCATCATTCCCTGGCAAACTGTGAGTTTCTATTACAGACCTCTGTGAAGTATACATTTCAAAACATGTCTATTAATGCTCAATGATGAGATTTCATGTTTTTATCAAAAAGACAAAACAAGCCACATGTCATTTCTGCCTTGGGTGTCCACCAGAATGTGCCAGATCTATGATTAGTGACACACAGGCTTTTGCTGCCGCTTTGCTACTGTAAAACATCAGAATCAAAATTGAGAAAAGGAACAGGTACTGGATCATCTTAAAGCACAAAGAAATACGAATCAACGAAGGTGGGTTGTGACAAACTTGATAAAAAATTGATTTGTCCCACCACAAATGTCTCTGGTCAGACCTAAACAGGCCTACATGGCACAGGTCAAGTCATTATACTGGGGCTTTAAAGGAAACCTCTGCCAAAGCTAAACACACATATACCTACCTACATGGAGGCTATTTTTGTATCATTTATCAAGTGACCTTAATTTAGTATGCAGTGAGGAGCTTCACCACCAGATGGCTGCCTCCCATCAGAAATCATATAGGATGCCCTATAAATAAAATTACACAGCAGCTGTAAATATGCCAGATGAGTTTTCCCCATGAGCACAGCATCGTCAAAACACACCAGCAGAGAATTCAATGAGGATGTGTGTTCACAGCAGGCGTGGAAGAAATCAACTTCCACTTGTACACTTCCATTGTTCTGGAATATAATGATGTTTTCTAGCATGTGAGGTCTGTGCTTCACAGGCCTGAACCAAATCTTGCATACAAATCAGGCACAAGCTTTACTGTGGTGTAGTAAATGTCAGTTCCATTGTGTAGCTTTGGTCGTGCATCGTATGGACCTCTAGAAATCTCGCGATTTTACGGTGGCGCACCTTGAAGTAACGCATTTTTCACGCAGGTTATCAGCGGCATATGCATTTGCATTTTTATCAAAATAGTCCCATTGACTTATCGTATGTCGTTTATTGGCCAAACCTGACGTGTGAAGTAATGGATGGACTATATTACTCAGACACAGCAGTGTGCTGTAAAGGTATTTGATAAATATGATCCCTGGGACTTGTCGTTTTGCATATGCAACATGATTGATCTTGTTTACTTTGTAGCCGCTCCTCTGTGCTCTTCAGTTTGTCTTCAAACACACACACAAAGAACATGGAATATTTTATTAGCGTTTATGAAAGCTGTATAATGAATGAGGTAACGTCCAACATCTCCACCATCTGCTAAAATTCACTTATTTACTTCATTGTGTATGTGGTGTCGAATATAAATAAGCGCGTCACAAAAAAGCCTTGATTTGGACAGATTTTCTGAAACAAGAATTAAAATATAGTTCAGATCGGATCTCTTTTAATTGTGGGTTAATGGTAGTTTACATCTAATCTAATCTAAAATTTACATTTTAAGGGGTATAGCCTAGCCAAATATTAAAAAGTTTATTTTTATACTTTGGGTTTTAGTGGGAATTGTTGTGCATAGAAGCAGCAAGAATACTCATTAGTGTATTTAATTAAGTTTTTATTCACAGAGAACATTTGCAACATTTATGTATTTATCAAACGTCACTAACATTTTAGTCAAAATGTACAAAATCGCCATAACAAAATTATCTAATCTAATGATTACTAAATGTAACAGACCTATAGCATTTTCAAGTTCATTCCTCCACAAAATAATGGCTATTGTGGGAATGGAATAGTACTGTGAGGCATACTGCACAGTATGAAGGGTAGACTACTTAGCAGTATGCTGTTGTGATCTCATTTTGTTGCATGTTTAATCCAGCAAGTGCCATCTAGTTGTCATCTCAGAAAAGTGTGTCTAATGGTATAAAGTTAACCAATAGCCTGTTTGACCGTTGATTAGCAAACTGCTACCATAGAAGGCTCATGAACTAATGGGTAGAAAAAGCACTACTGACTCTGGTGAGGACTGTTAATCTTATGTTGGAGTATAAAGTAACCTTTCTCAGTAAGCACAAAGAAAAAAAAAAACCTGAGGCCAGGGACTCTTATTGAATTTAAGACCAGCTTTAATCTTCATTGCAGCCATTATTTCTTTTTTTTTTCTTCCTTCATTTTATTGGTTTTTGATTGGGACTGTAATAATGGCATATGTCATATTTGACACATGGTAAACATAATTAGTTTTCAGCAGTAAATTTGAGATTGCTCATTGCTCACTGCACATAAAACTGACCTGTGTACTGTCCCAGTTAAGCAATGTGTATTTCATCCTGTGGCATATCTTTGATTTGCTTACTTTAATGTGATTGTACAGCCACATCTCATTTGCAGACTTTCTTATTGGATCAGTGTGAGAACTTTCAGTCTGTTCCGTTAACAGTGAAGTCTGGAGATTTTCAGTCTTCTCAGTAGATATACTGTGTCCCCAAAAAAGTGTTTGGACACTTAAGCCACACAAAAAAATGAATGAATGTCATTGTGCTAGTTGTGAAATATCAAACCAAATGGCATCTGCTAACAAATTATTACCTTTTCTTAGAAGTAACTTCACTTTTCATAGCCATTTTAGTTATTTTAATATCATGGCTGTATCTGAAATAACACACTCTCTAAGAAGGCACTTCATTTGAATAAGTCATTACTTTTCAACCGTTAAAAAAAGTACATTCTATAAAGTATGAAAGTGTGTAGTGTGAATTTAATCCAGAAGAACTTTTTGGACAACATATTTATTGTTGTATGATTTAAAACTAACTTCTTAAATGTTTTGCTTGAAATGTGTGTTGTGCTGTGTTTCTTTGAAAATATGGTTTGATATTTTGATATATAATGCATTACCATTCAAGTCAAATACTTTTTGGGACAACTGTATTTATGTGCCTCCTCATTATGTCGTTGCCAAAAAGAAAAACGCAAGAATTTTTTTGTGCTTTTTTTCAACTTGCTCTTGGTCATATCAAGGGCTTCAACTTTGTTTTTCAAAGGAATGTATTCCTCGCTCATATCAATGGACTGTTGCCTCTCATCTGTTCTGACCTTTGACCTCTGTTGCAGCTCTCTGTGGTGTGATTGCAGCATTGTTTCCTCAAAGCCATGCCCAGCGCCGGACGATTTTCTCTCACCTTGCAGGAGGTGAGCGAACTTGCATGCCTCTCTTCATCAAACCCACACCAGGAAATTCAGAGGTGATGATAAAGCTGCCTTGTTTGGAGGGATAAATGGGTCAAGGTTTGGCTGGTTAGCATGAGTTATCCCATGCTGGTTGATGCCCATTCAGAAGCAACTTTATTCTGACCCAGTTTTTGCAAATAACAAGTATATCACTCATATTTCAATGTAGTACTGTAGATATTTTATCAGTTACATTTCAGGGTTTCTCTGGGTCTTAAAAAGTATTACACTAATTAAGGCCTTAAAAAAATCATAAATTAGTTTTAAGTCTTAAATTCATTGCATTAAATGTTGCATGCATTGCAAGAAATCTTCCTCTGTATTTTTGTTTTTCAGTACAATGAAACATCATTAAATAGTTTTACATTTGCATGTGTAAATGTACCTTAAACATTCACCAAAATAAAGTAGTTTATGCTTAAAACAAGAACAATTATCTGTCAGGTTATGAAACTTTTTTTTTTTAAATTTAGTTGCTTTTTCTGAGCCTATTGGCAGATATCTGTTCTCATATTAAGCATGAAGTCACTTCATTTTAAGTATAAACTCACTTCATTTTAATCTGTTCCACAGAAAACTAGACTTCTTATCTTATCTTTTTGCATCTCAAGTGAATGTATCTCCATTTTAGAATCTTTAGACATTTGCACCAGAAAACAAGACGGAAATACTGAGGAAGCAGTACACTGATCAGAGTCACTGATCAGTAGTACAGTAAAAGTTCCATATTCTAGCATTTGGGAGCAGAGTTATTCAAGTCTTAAGCATTGTTTTTTCTCAAAAAATAATGAAAAAGTACTAGATATTGGTTGGAAGTTGTATATTTAAACCCTGAAGTGTTGCTAATACAGTTCTTTGTCCCTAGACTATGATTCCCTGCTACCTAGACATATTCATTAAGAGAACATATTGACATAAATTGACATTATTCCTTTCAATTTATCCCATTTTTAAATACTTGGTCATTAGAAGGTCTTTACCTTCAAGTCTGCAATATAATATAATATATTATATTATATTTATTATATTATATTATATTATATTATTGGTGTGGAGGTTGAGACTATGTCCAGAGTAATTAGTCACAAATATGGGGAAGTAATTAAGAACACATCAGTGATAGTTTCATTCTTTTGTTTTACTTTATTTCTGGCTTAATAGAGATAATGGCAGAAGTTAATAGAAAATGGTTTGCTACTCTTTTGGTATCCATTAGTGTTGGTTTCTTTCATGGCATGTGTAACTCTTTTGTATGCGCTAATGGCTTTGTTTGAGTTTGACTTCCCTCACCTCCTCTACAGCAGGTCCTTGGGAAACAGCAGCCCATCCTGTTTATGGACAGCTGCTGGTTTGGAGAATAGAGCAATTTAGCATAATTGCTGATGGGTATTAAGTGGAGGGCTTTGTCCGGGCAGTGCAGGGCACTGCTATCATTAAAGTAAACAGTCATTAGCATATATGCTGTTCACCTGCTTTACTGCTGCCCTTTGCCATACTGGGCCCTTTGGTGCATAAAATCTAATACCATTTTTTTTAGCTTTGCTCAGGTCATATCACTACCATTTACTAATGGCAATGTCACTGACAGTTTGAGATCCGGAGATTAATTGTTCAGTCGCAGCATATAAATGCACACACGCATATATTATTTATTTATTTAGTGTTTTCCCTCCAATCCGTGTTATCAAACAAACCTAGAAACCAAACCTTTCTGACTGATGAATGATGCACTGCACGCAATGGCAAAAAACATTACTCTGCATTTGTAATTCAGGTAGGCAGTGATGGTAATTGTGTCCTGTAACAGCTAATTGAGGGTTAGTTAGTTTGTTTGGACTGAAGTGATTATGATTAGTTATGAGCAATTGGTAATTAAACTGTTTCTAATGCTTCCACAGAATATTGTGCTTTAAAACCCAGCAGCAAGCTCCATCTGTCTATCTTCTTACCCTGGTGAACTGCAGTGAATGTCAGTCATTAGCATATCAGGCCTTGAATGCTATTGAGGTAAGACAAGTTCAAATGTTGCAGAAACAGCATTCATAGTGTGGCATTGAAATGTGCTGTCTTTGGTTATTGTCGCTGATCGGCACAGTCATTCTCAGCCATATGAAATTGCACAACTTTTTGGGCAATTTGTGAATGGAAGCTTATAAAGTTTTTTTCATGAAAATGAAAGAAGTACTTAACCATATGAAACAATGTAATGCTGAAAAGATCATTTTACAATCAATCGTTTTAGAGTATTTTTTTATGTTTTAAGTTGCCTTTTAGCTACAGAGAAACTAGATGACAATAAAACTATTAAAAATGACATGCTTCTACTATTTTTGAGCATTTTCATTATTTTATAATATTTAACATTTCCTGAATTTGAATGCAAAGCTCACTAATGGAGGCACTTACCCTGAAGGATCTGGCAGGCTTTACCCCACAGATACCAGTTAAGCAAAAATGCATTATTGAATAATTCATGTCTAATCTGTAGCCAAAACAAAAGACAATGTTTTATATCTTGGCAATTCACCTGCATATACTGTACACTACCAGTCAAAAGATTGGGGTTGGTAAGACGTTTGGTCCCACTTTATATTAAGTGGCCTTAACTGTGTACTTACATTTATTTTAATAATTTGGTACCATGCACTTATTGTGTACATACATGTTTTTACATTGTACTTATATTTTAAAAAATACCTGCATATAATTACATCTGTAATTAATTTCTGTAATTACATTTATAATTACACTGTTGACCTATCCCTTACACCTTAACCCACCCTTAAACCTACCCATACCACCAAACCGGTCCCTAAACTTACCCATATCCCACCTCAATAGCAGCAAGTGTTTTTTGAAATACAATATAAACACAATAAGTACATTGTACTTATTTTTTTGATGTAAGTACATAGTAGCTAAGGCCACTTAATATAAAGTGGCAACAGACTTTTAAAATATTTTTGAAAGACATCTCTTATGCTCACCAAGGCTGCATTGATTTGATCAGTGTCACATGATCTTTGATAATGAATTACATTCTAATTTGCTGATTTGGTGCTTAAGAAACATTTATTATTTACAATGTTGAAGACAGTTGTGCTGCTTCATTGTTTGATGAATAGAAAATAAAAAAAATCTTTAAAAAAAATATTTTCTAAAGTGCATCTTCTCAGTGCTAGACGGTGACACATTTAACCCACTCTATTTTTTGAGTTAGCTTTGTAGGTATTTGATAACTGAAGACGCAAATTCAACAACTTTTAACTCTCTTACATCCTTTACACCGACACTCATGATGTTAGTTTGAATTCTGTGCCACACCAGAGGGCGTCTTTGCACTGTCTACATTATGAGTAATGTGTGAGTTTGTTTAACATGAGTTATCGACTGCAGAGCAAAAGCAGAAGAATAGTTTCTCAGAAACAACATTCTGCAGCAACCCGTACTCTATTTACCTCTGTCATTATACCCTTGCTGAAACACCCATGCATTTTCCATTGTGTGGACCTCAGATTAAAACGTGTTCGGTTCGGATATTGATGTCAAGATAAGTCGTTATTTAGCGGTCAATTCCCTGGAGGGCTTTTTATTATTTGTGCCCTGTCAGTGGAGCAGTCAGTAGGGTCAGAAAATGAGCAATGTCTGTGATGGCCTCAATTGAGCTGGAGAACAGGCAAGAATCATACACAACCACCCCCCCATAATAAGAGCAGTGAAATGGTACTTTCATCTTCAGATTCATCTATCATATTCAGCTAATGCCTGTTATAGACCGGACCCGCCACTCGGTCGCTATTGATCACTTTTGTGAATTTCCTCAGGGGGTAAAGCAAAGGATTTGGCAGTGACTGATGCCGTTTAACCGATTCCAATTCTTTATGGTTGCAGTGAAGATGATACAGTCGGGGAACTAGACAAATTCCTGTTTTATCTTCGCCGCTGCAGTTTTTGGAGCTGCTCAGCTTCCCTGAGGTTATAGCTACTCATCACCCGATTGGATGGAACCGGATCCAGAGTTAACAGAGCTTTGTGAGTTGAACTCTTTAGTTCACACCTCTGTGAGGTGTATGGATACACACACTCATTCCCTCAGTTGTTTCCTCTAATGATGTCCCTAGGCACATGTGCATGGATGTACAGTGATGTTTGCTAGTATGCAGTCATGTGAAATCATAATACTATATGCTCATATAGCTTAGGACTTTGTGTGTGTGTGTGTGTGCGCCTGAGGTTTTTATGATATTATGCTCACTTGAAATCAGATCTCACATTCTTGTCCACACTGTCATTGAGGTTTGAGTGATATGGACATATACAGTATATGCATCTGACCTTTCAGTCTATTATAAGAAGAATGCAATTCATCCCTCAAAAGGAACAGTGTGTGCTTATTGCTTCTCATGAATTTACAAATGGCTACATTTAATGTTTTCATTCTAGACATTCATAAACAGTTTAGACCCAAAATTTGAACAGTAGTGCATATTTAAAATGTTTTTAAATTTTTGTGCATTACTATTATTTTGCAGTTTTGATACGAGTAAACAAATGAAACAAATTAAATTTTGTCATACACATGGTTTAAAATTTCTACTTGCATTTATATCACAACTAGCCCTGTGTTAGTTTGTACTAGTCATAACAACATTTGTGTTTTTTTGTTGTTGTGGAGCTGAAACCAAACATTTCTATACGGCTTTGATAAGATATACTTCTCCAGCCTCTCTCATTGAATTATCAATTCCCTGTGGCCTTAAACTGAATTATATTTACAGGATTATTATTTTGTTCCACACTTGAATTTAAAAGTAATCCAAAAATGTTCCTTTGTAAATCAATAACAAAATATTGTCTTTTAAATTGCTTCATATTTTGAGTCTTTTTTTGATGTATTTTGTGGGAAGGAGTTGCCGCTACGTTTACATCAAACCATATTAGCATCGGTTGGTATCCTAGAGTAACAGGATTAGCATTCACTGTTGTCCGTGGGATAATTCCTCTATCATAGCAGCTCAGTGCTTTGTTGACAGCAGCAGGCTTGTAGAGGAACTAGGAATTAAATGACTTAACATTTAATAGTAATTCCATGACATTGAAATACAAAACGTTAGAATGCAAAAGAGAATGTAAAACATTACTGATTTAATGAAAGACTGGAATAAGGCCACAGTTTGCATACGGTGCAGTGTGTTTACAGTCTTGAAAGCGTCTTTGGAGGTTGGGTGTTTGTTTACATGAGGGAACATCTGACATTTCTGACTCTGCGTAGGAGTTCACATATGCTTTCGAGGAAACTGGTAATTTTTTTAAGCTTCCAACTCGCCTTCCTATTTCCTGCCATTGCCCTTTTTCATAGCAGATGACATAATTTGCTGTAGAATGGCAGCTGGCATTGAATTGGAAACAAGTTATGATTCTGTGAATGTTTGTGTGTTTGTTTGGCACCTCATGGATCCGAAAAAGAAAATTCATTGCAACAGAAAGTGAATATAATTTTGCCTTGAAAATCTTACCTAACATTTCACTTCCGTTTGTGTTAACCCTTGTGCTGTACTGAAAATCCTTTTTCTAGTTTGGTGTTCCTGGCTTTTTAAAAATGGCTTGAAAATCTCTCATTAGTTTAAATACAGTATTTGGTAAAAATATAGCATAATGAGAGATTTACAAGCAATTTTCATAGGCTAGTCATTTTTGACTGGGAACACCACAAGTGTAACAAGGTGGAGAAAAATCCTTAAAAAACTGCAACAATTAGTTATACAATAGATCATTTGTTATAACCAGTGTGAGCAAAGTCAGTAAAGTTTTAGTCCAATGCATTAATATTAACTAACATTTTCGGGAAAAAGAAAATCCTGTCCACGTCAAAATGACCACAACATAAGGCTCATTTGTGTGTGTGTGTGTTTTCCATGTGACATTTTAGTTAACATTCTGAATATTTTTTAATCATTGATGTCATCTTTATTCAATACTTCAATATTTCTTATACACTAATAGGGTATTTAAAATGCAATTTATGGCACTGTGCCTTTCTTTCCTTGGTGTTTCCCAGTACCTTTTTCAATATTCTCTATCTCTCCAGGGATCTCCCTCTAATTAACAAAAATAAAAAATATGAAAAACATTATTTCCAGCACGGTGTCATTGTCATACACATACATCTCTTTATTTTGCACCCAACCCTTAATGAGCACTCAGTTCTCTTTGAGCTGGCTGGTAATAATTAAAATTTCCTCTTTCGCCCATGCATATGGTTGGTCTCTGATTAGTGAGATTGAACTTTTTTTAGATCCCTATACAGGGTGACAGCCAGAGCACTGTGGACAATGAATGATCTGTACAAAGCTATAACTTTGCCATCTAAAAGCTTTCACAGACCACTCTTTTATTTAACACTTACTTTGCCTTTCAAACTGAAGTTGCATTGCAGTTTGTAGGCTTACTGATTTTTGACCTAGAAACCAATGACTTCAAACAAGCTGTCTGATATTGTGCTTTTGCTGAAACACTGAATGCATTGCTTCTTTCTCGAATGAAAAATGGCATTTGTCAAACGCTTTAGAGAAGATATAACTCTTAAACAGACTCCTGCCTCAGGAGTACTGAGTTCAATTTGACTTCTAACAAATAAGCCGTCGTGTATCCATTGAACCAGCGGTGACAGAATCCACCTCATTGAACTGAAGCAACATGTGGCCAAACCCAGAAGGAATCCAGAGAGGGAATCATCTGTGCAGGGGAGATAGACCACATTCTCACAGCTGATGAAAGCAGCTGCTAAAAACAAAACGCTTTAGCATTTCGGAATAAAGTATGCAATGACCTATCGTTATCGGCTCAAATCATGATATTAACTTCGGTCAGGCTATTTTTACAATATTTTCACTGGAGTACTATACAGAGAATTTTTGTGTTATGTTTTGCAGCAATCCAAAAGTCAATAGAAAAATGCTGTTGTTTTTTTTGTCTATGGAACCAGGGTGATGCTAACTTCTGGGTCGGCCTACAAAACACATCATCACTTCAGCACTTTATAAGACAACAACAGAAAAAACAGCGCATTTCGGCATGAAGTTAAAATGTATCTGTTTTGTAAATGCATGTTATTAATCTTACTGCGAACTCTTCATCCATGCATATGTTTCATCTTGTAATGTTTGATCAAAATATTACTTCTCCAATCATTTAGTCTGATTTTCACATTTCGAGTGAAGCGCCCACATCTCAAAATCCAAAGAACGACCAATGCATAAAAAGTCCTGCCCTACACTTTTTTTCTTTTTTTTTGAAAGTCTTGGATTTCTGTCACAATATAGAACAAAAGATCAGTTGTTTCTTCCTTTACATCACAAACTGTGAGAAAAAAATTTCACATTTCTTTTTCAAGTCAGAATTAACATAAATGTAGCTTTGGAAATGGGGTCACTTTAACAATTGCATTAGCTGTTTAACTAAATACAACACCCACCTCACACTGAATCCCATGACTTGAGGTTGTAGATAAAGGATATGCTGCCTTTATTTCTTTAGGAAGTGATGGATGAAATGATGTATTGGGTTGCATAGAGGGTCTGTGAGCAGATATGGCAGGGATGACCGGCTACAGATGTCTAGACCGATACTACAGGAGTTTTCAGCTTGAGAAAGCACCAGATCTATGACACACTTTCCTATTACTTTGTGTCCAGGCAGGCTGGCCTGTGGATACATGTTGTCATGTTCAGGAAAGCCACTTGACTAATGGTTTCCACCATGCATGAAGCCATGAAATTACGTAGCAATGGCTAGTTCAGTGACGGGGCCTTGTTTTCCATTTGGTTTCTGCTTTATTGTGTCGAGTGATTTTTGGAGATGGAATTTTAATGGAGGCAGTGAGAAAAGAGGCTTCTGTGTCTGATCTGCCAGTGTGTGTGACGGAAAGGCAGGGCTGGATGTCAGTCTGTGAAGTCCTCTGTGGAATTGGATCCAAACCAAGAGGAAAGACTCTGAATGAAGTGTCTCTCCATTTTCACTCTTGGCTCAAGAGGAACAATAACAGATGCAGTTGATAGGAAATTCGCATTCTGAGCAGCAGAGTAATTCAAGAGTTTGAGAGGGTTTCTATTTTCTGTTGCTTCGCTCAAGTTGAAATCACTTTGATTTCATGGTGTTCATACTTCATGTTGACCACATAATATCACTTGATTTGATTAAAGATTCTTCAAATGTTTTTTTTTAGGTTCAGCAAAGAATCCTTTTCTTATTTAAAAACAAACAAACAATCAAACAAAACAAAAAAACGGTGCGGTCTT
>NW_015505562.1:1777384-1780642 GCF_001515645.1 Sinocyclocheilus grahami | reverse complement strand
TTAATGAACTTCCCCATTAAAGAGTTGTTCTGAGACTGGACTGACACTGCTTTGTTGTCAAGAGGTTAATTCCTGCTATAGCCTACACTCTTAAAAATAAAGGTGCTTCAAAAGGTTCTTCAAGCGATGCCATAGAAGAACCATTTTTGGTTCCACAAAGAACCATTCAGTCAAAGGTTCTTTAAAGAACCATCTCTTTCTTACCTTTTTATAATCTGAAGAACCTTCTTTCGCCACAAAGAACCTTTTGTGAAACAGAAAGGTTCTTCAGATGTTAAAGGTTCTTTATGGAACCATTTAGACAAAAAGGTTCTTCTATGGCATCGTGAAGCACCTTTATTTTTAAGAGTATACTACACTATTTCCATGTCCTCATCAGTGCTGGGTAGTAATCTGGGTTATGTAATCAGATTTCAAAAATTAAGTAGGCTACTTGTAATTAGAATAAATTACATTTTAAAATATACTTGTAATCAGACTACAGTTACTTTTTTATTGATTACATAATCTTCACACAATAGCAAGGAATTAGTCATGATTTATTGATTCTCTCTACTTCTTTTCCATCTTTTCCATTTTCCTTTCTAAAATAGCCTACTGCAGGGGTGCCCAATCCTGGTCCTGGAGATCTACCTTCCTGCAGAGTTCAGTTCCAACCCTGATCAAACACCCCTGTCTGTAATTATCAAGCGCTCCTTCAGATCCTAATTAGTTGGTTCCGTTATGTTTGATCAGGGCTGAAGCTGAACTTTTCAGGTATAGCAGGTAGTATGCCTACTGCATAAATACATTCAGAAAGTATTGCAGTTTTGTGGACATTCGCACAAAAACCAGTCACTAGTCAGGGTACACGCTTAAAAACAAAGGTGCTTCAAAAGGTTCTTCAAGCGATGCCATAGAAGAGCCATTTTTGGTTCCACGAAGAACCATTCAGTCAAAGGTTCTTTAAAGAACCATCTCTTTCTTACCTTTTTGTAATCTGAAGAACCTTCTTTCGCCACAAAGAACCTTTTGTGAAACAGAAAGGTTCTTCAGATGTTAAAGGTTCTTTATGGAACCATTTAGAAAATAAAGGTTATTCTATGGCATCGTGAAGCACCTTTATTTTTAAGAGTGTAGCTATAACTACACAGAAAACTGAGAGGCCACACAGCATTTAACCACTGGATTTACAAAAAATTGTTGAGAAAAAAAAACAGTTTTTAGAAGTGTTTTCTTAACATTTCAACATTGCATCAACTACTGATGAACATGTTCATTTTTATTTAAATTATCACTTAGTATACGTTATTTAAGCACGTATTACTATTTCTTTGAAAGGTCTTTCAAACACATTAAAATGCACAAATTCACATTATTTCTTATTTACATGTAATGCAGTAAAAGTAATGCAGTAATCTACAAAGCTCTGCTCATCATATATGTCCTTTATTGGATAAAAATTTAGAATATCAATAATAATATGTTAAAATTATTTCACTTGTTTGAATGGATGTTGACGTCTTTTCATGTTCTTGAATGCTGAACTAACTTCTGACATGGAAAACAGGCAAATATTCCAGATGGTTTTTCGCCATTTCCTTTCTTTATTCAAAATGTTTAATGTTGCCAAAAAAATAAATAAAAAGAATTTCCTGTGCTTTTCAGTTTCACTTTCCTCTGTATGAATCGTTTGTAATATCCCTTATATCTAATAAATGCCAGCAGCCAGTTGCAAAAAAAAATTTAAAATTAAGAGCACCCACAATAATGCCCTTAAAATGTATTGTTTTCTAAATTTAAGGGGTTTGTTGAAACTGGTTGTAGGTCCTAACATCATCTTCCAGGAAGAGACATCACCACATTTTTGGTGAGAAAACAACTGCACAAACATTAGTAAGCATACAAATCAAGATAAATACATTCTGTGATGTTTTGTGCTATTCGTTTTCAGCATTTCATTGTTTGATTAAATTATAGAAATCAGTATGATATAATTTTTTTCCCAAAATCTGCAATACCCTAGTCAGAGCTCAGACGGTAAGATGAATGACCCATTAGTATTTCATTACGTGATCATTATTGTTAGAAGTTATTTCGTTATACTGTACTGATTCCAGGAAAAAAAGGAAATGACTTGAGCAGTTGCCTTATTATTTCTGTATTTCTCAGAATCATTTCACCATTTGAACAGAATGTCATTTATGCAGAACAATGCTAGTCATTATGGACACAAATGCTTGTTTTAGCAGTGGATACTGAGTACATGGTAAAAAGACTGCTTACACTTGAATAATTTTTTGTGAATTCTGTCCTCCCAATGTATTATCTTTAGATTTACATACATAGGCCAATATATAACCTCATGTCTGACTTTTTTCTACAGCAGGCTTTTATAAGAAATGTCTTATGACTTTTGTATGACATGGTTCATGCTAATTCATAATATGATTAATGATTATTATCAATGTAAATTTTTTATTTTTTTTTAAATGTCCCACTTTATTTAATGTAACATGTTAAAGTGGGACAGGGCTTAAACCCCAAATATGTGGTGGTGATGACTTGAAAGACTACCATAAGTGTTTTATGCTATATTCTCTGTAGAGGCTTAAGAAGTTTGCATTAGTGGATTTTCTATGCAGGCTACTTGCTTAGATCACTTACTGTAGATGTTGACGCTTGACAAATGAAAATATTTTCAGAATGACAATTTATGATCGTTATCTGATATTTAAAGGCCAGTCAGTCAAGAACTTATTTGTCTAACTTTACCTGACGTCCCACATTTGCTGAGCTCATGTTCATCACTCAGTCATCACATCGGTGCTATCCCACAAAATGTTTTTTACAAAGGTTTATTTCTGAGGATTTTGATGTGAATCGCTCCTCCTGTGGTCTCCAAACTGAAGAGTTGTCTCATTTATTTTGGTATTGTGAGTATACTAAGAATCTGTGGAAAAAACATTTTGAGTATGTTTTTTGTGGTATAATTCCTGAAATTTCATTGAAATGTGAAAATGTGATTCTGGGTTATACCCATTTTGAAAGAGAACAATCAGATGTTTTTTTATGTACTCAATCCGATTTTGTTTCTCGCCAAATATTTTGTACACAAATGTAAATAATGTAATTTTTTTTTACCTTCTTCTGGAAGAGTTCAAACTGTATATGTATTTGATTTCTGACTCTTCCAATAAGAAAGCTGTAAAAACTGTGAATCTTTTTAAAAGGTACGTTATTTTCCTGCTCCCTGGCATGTAGTATATTAATGTCATT
>NW_015505562.1:1643503-1775670 GCF_001515645.1 Sinocyclocheilus grahami | reverse complement strand
TGTGGCTTGTGTACTGCAAACACATATTCATCACTGTGTCTGTCACGCGACTCTGTTCCCCTTTCGGGCTCTGTCTTTACATTTATTTTGAAAGATGAAGCTGGCGATTATGGTAAGGGGCGTTACATTTCCGACGAGTGCTTGCGGTGTTCGGCCAATCACAATGCACTGGGTCAGCTGGCCAATCAGAGCAGACTGCGCTTGTCGGAAGGAGGGACTTTGTAGAAAACGAAGCGTTTGAGAGAGGCAGGGCATAGAGGACCTACAATAATGTACAGTATTTGAAAAATAATGTATATTTGTTTTTTGAACATTTAAGCCTTTTAAAATAATCTGTTACACCCAAATTAAAAAATTAATGTTTTTTAAAAAAGCATCATATGACCCCTTTAAAGTCATGTGACATTCTCTTAATATGCAGCTAATGTTTTCTTTTATAGGACTGTTTGTACTTGTTCTCAAATTTGATTGGCTTACTGCATAACAAATTTGCCTTGAGTATTTGTTTGGTCGCATATAGAGAAATTATATTCTAAGGCAGGACTAGATTTGACCTGTGTGTGTGAAACACTTTACAAAAAGCCTCTTTTTAAAGGGGTCATCGGATGCCCATTTTCCACAAGTTGATATGATTCTTTAAGTTTAAAGGGTTCATCGGATGCCCATTTTCCACAAGTTGATATGATTCTTTAAGGTCTTAATGAAAAGTCTATAACATACTTTGCGTAGAATTTCTCAATGGTAGTGTAAAACAACACCCTTTTTTACCTTGTCAAAAACAGCTCTGTTTATAGCAAGGCTTTCCGGTGCATGTCCCTTTAAATGCTAATGAGCTCTTCTGACCTGCTCCTCTCTTCTGTGGGGTGGAAACTCTGGGTGGATTTGTATCATTATAGGGTGGTTGTGTACACACACTGCCAACACACATTTATGTTCAAACAACACGTAAAAGTGAGTTTTGCATCCGATGACTCCTTTAAGTCAGACTTAAATTTTTTAATAAGCGGCAGAGTAGACACCATTAGCTACTCTGTTTTTCGTTCATTGTGAGAGTTTAGGCTTTTGTGAAGCCTCGCCCACATACAGGTCACTGCCACATCGTAGCTTCTATTGGTCAACGGTGCAAATTTGTTCACCAAATTGAACGCCGCAAATTTGCGGAGGGGAATTTCTCAGCCACCATCAGGGAAAATTTCATCATCGTATGGATTCCTATTGCGATGACTATTATTTTTCTCGTGAATGGAAGCTTGTGTAATTTTTTTATGTACGTATGCAGTAGCTATGCTATGAACACTTTCAGCAGGGGAGGGCAACTATCTGTCGCTCCGTTCCACTCACGTATGTTGAACCTTTGCTTGGTTTGCTTGGTTGGCTTCTTTTGGAACTATTTTTGTTGACTGTGCAGCAAATCAACTAGTCAGTTTCTGTCAGAACTGTAATTACTCGATCTTAATTACTTGCTTGTTTAACTGTTGTTTAAAAGCAATATCATAGGTACTTGCAAAACGTGCTATTAGTCTGAATACAAACAATTACAGTCTGAATACAATCATTACAAACTGGTGTTCATTGTATGTACCAAAAGCTCCTAAAAGAACACAACAAATTCCTTTTGTTTTTGCACACTCTTGGCGAATAAAGCTAATGCTGATTCTGATATTGTGAAAACTACACTGCTTTGAATGCAACTGATTCCTCTGAACAATCAATGCAGCTCTTGTACTACAGAAGAAGCCAATCTTTTGATGAAATGGAGAATTAGAAATGGTTTGATTTCATTCCGATTAGAGTATAAACAAAAGTCTATTGTAAAACCTGCCAATTTCTGTTGACCTTTTAGTTACAGTGAGGGAAAGTGCTCTAGAAATCTTCACGGGCTGTCATGAGGCACTAAACTCAGTATGTATTTGATACAACATTATTGTCCATTCTGGGTCAGTGAAGTACCTCAGCAAGTACTATTTCTGAAATGATAGCAAATTAGTTCTTAATGGATGGCCAAGCAAAATCAGTACAAAATAACCAAATCCACACTTTAATCAGAGCTGGCAGTAGGACCTACAGTGAAGACAAAATACATTTTGAATGCTTGGCTTGCTATTTATTATAATACATAAATAATATATTTCTAGACTGGGGTGAAAGAGATTTCACTCTGGGCCCCATCTGGTTTTGTGAAGCACAGTGAATATAATGAGGAGACTGGAATATTTGTTTGTTTATAAGTGCATACATTTGAAAAATTTGTTGATTTTAGTCTTATATATATATATATAAGTCTTGTATATATATATACATATATGGTATATGTATGAATTGGTGTATAAACATGCAGTCAGATTGTTGCAAACAAACCATTAATGCAAACAAAACCAAAACTGATTGTTAAGATACATCGCAGATGGATCTTTAGAGGGAGATGGAGATGTAACAAGTGTACTGTGAGGAAGATGCAGGCTGTTTTAAGAAAACCTCAGATGATAATCACAGCATTTTCATTGCTGCTGCTTTTCTATAAAAGGTGCTGTAAAGAGAGAAAGAGATGCATTGATTACACTGGTTGTGGAATTAGACTCTAGGTAAATATATGTGACGTTTATTTATTTCTCTGCACTTCATGCATGGTAATTAGAAATAAGCATTCCCATCTGTATTGACTTCATGGCAGATTCATGAAAATGAAACAATGCATCACATTGTGATTGTTTTAATAGCATCATGCGAATACTACAGTTAAGTTTTGAAAGCTATTTCAAAGCTTAAGAGAGTCCTGGAAACATTCCCTCATGCACTCATATTGTTTACATATGCAGTCATACTACAAAAGAATGCCATAACGATGTCTTCCCTCTCAAATTAAATTATCCTCAGTAACTAGATTGGCATTTTTGTTTGTTCTAATACTTTCCACAGAGTCTGTTTTTTAAATCTTTTAATCATCTGTGAGAGTAAAAGGTTCCACTACTGGCCAGTATTTTTGCCAAAAAAAAAAGAAAGTTTTTTCCATTGATCAAAAGAGTATCCAATAACGACTTTCTCATTAACTGTTACTTGTAGCGCTGTGTGAACTTCCAAATAAAACATAAATTGTAAAGATCAGCTGCGGATGTCTGTGCTGATATATTCTTAATAGGTCTGCTGTTGATACAAAGTCACTCTGGATGCAGACACACAATCTCTTTAAAGGAATATTCACCCAAAAATTTAAATTTGCTGAAATTTTACTCAACCTCAGGCCATCCAAAATGTAGGTTTTTTTTCTTCGTCAGAACAGATTTGGAGAAATTTAGCCTTACATCACTTGCTCACTAATGGATCCTCTGCAGTGAATGGGTGCCGTCAGAATGAGAGTCCAAACAGCTGATAAAAACATCACAATAATCCACAAGTAATCCACACCACTCCGATCCATCAATTAATATCATGTGAAGCGAAAAATCTGCATGTTTGAAATAAACAAATTCACAACTAAGGTATATTAAATTGAAATAATCTGGCCAAAATAGTGTCCATAATCCATAATGATGCTTCCTCCAGTGAAAAAGTGCATTCCATGTTTTCCACTCACATCAAAATCCAACAACATATTTGTTTAAAACAGTTTTTGCCTGTAAACGTTGCTTGATCTGTGCATATTTCTCTCCTGATTTAGACAAGATGTCTTTTTCACGGGAGGATGCAATATTATGGATAGAGGACCCATATTTTAGCTGGAAACAACAATTTGAATATAGAACATTTTAATGATGAATTTGTTTCTTACAAACTTCTCTTTTCTTTGTGGATTACTTGTGGATTATTGTGATGTTTTTATCAGCTGTTTGGACTCTCATTCTGACGGCACCCATTCACTGCAGAGCATCCACTGGTGAGCAAGTGATGTGATGCTACATTTCTTCAAATCTGTTCTGATGAAGAAACAAACTCATCTACATCTTGAATGGCCTGAGAGTAAGTAAATATTAAGCACATTTTCATTTCTGGGTGAACTATTCCTTTAATTGTGTGTTTAAAGATTAAATGCTAAATATTTCCTCTTCTCGTATTTTATGTCACACTTTCCCTTACAGATTTAGGACACTGTGACGTTGATGCTATTCTGCAAGGCGCACTTTTCCTCGGCTGGCCCCCGTACCAGCTGTCTCCTCAGTTTAGCAATACTAGCCGTTATTAGAATCATCTCATCTAGACCCCCTGTACTTTAACACATGATCATGACCGCTGTTGACGAGACTGTAATTGGCCCAATGTGCCGTGTCCGAATGAGTGGTCTGAAGCCACTGTATCTCACTGCATCTCAAAGCAGCAGTTATGAAAGCCTCCTTTGATGTAAGGATGTTTTTCTGGGACGGCTTTTCTGCACTTTTCCTCGGCTGGCCCCCGTACCAGCTGTCTCCTCAGTTTAGCAATACTAGCCGTTATTAGAATCATCTCATCTAGACCCCCTGTACTTTAACACATGATCATGACCGCTGTTGATGAGACTGTAATTGGCCCAATGTGCCGTGTCCGAATGAGTGGTCTGAAGCCACTGTATCTCACTGCATCTCAAAGCAGCAGTTATGAAAGCCTCCTTTGATGTAAGGATGTTTTTCTGGGACGGCTTTTCTGCCACAATAAGCGGCGATATCCTTTGGAGGGGGCTGTGAGCCCCGAAGTAAGGCTTGGCAATAAATCAAGTTATAATTTAATTTATATGGAGATCCATGGAATAAAGTGAGCAGGAAATGCAATTTGCTTCCTCTCAGATCTCTGAATAAACATTGCTGGGTTAGTACAGGACACGAGGAGCCCCTTCAGTGAGAGTCAAACTGGTGGGTCGCAACCCAAAAATGGCTCGTAGATCTGTTGTGTTGCTGGTTCCAGACAGTTTGGTTTAGAAACAATTTCCACTCAGAATTTGCTAGTAAATTTCACTATTAATTACAAAGAAACAGCAAGTAATACACTGAATTAAAAGTGAAATTTGTGCAGTCAGTTATTGACTAAGGATCATGAAACAATTAGAAGAGACATTTAGAAACCAAAACGGCACCTTTTTGTTTGTTTTTGAGGACATTTTAGTTTACTTCTGCAAAATAAAACAATTTAATAATAGTTTACCACCTTGTAAAATCTGGATTCTGAATTAAATCCATTAGGTATATAGACAGCTATAATAATTCAACTCCAATGAGCAGCAATAGGGAAATGTTTTTCTTTTTAAAGAGAGCTGTTTACAATAATTAACTGTGAATGACAGTATTTGCCTTCTATTCGACTAGCATTTGTTGTAATTACACATTTTAAGTGCTAAAGTTAATTGTCCATGGTTGGCTTTTACAGTGTTATTTCATTCTCGTTGATTGCTGAACGGCAGGGTCTGGCTGTAAAAATGGACGATTCTTTCCTCACCTCTCTTGGGTTTTCAAGTCAGTTAAAAAGTCAAGATTTTTGGCGACTGCACTGGAAATTGTTTTTTTCAGGACAGAGTGCTGCTTGACTTCAGTTATGTTAATTAGCCTGTAGAGGTGCATTTGCTTAGTCTCTAACTGACAGGGGTGCTATGGAAAAGGAACAGACCGTCTGTCTCCCCATTACCAGCCTGTGGCCAGAGACAGATTATTATTCGCACACACAAACCTCTGCCTGCAAATAGTGCAGCAGGCAGTGATGCAGAAGCCTTCAGGAATGGGAGTTAATGGTCTTTGCTGTGTGTCTCTCTCATTTGGTTATTCAGTCCTTCCATTCTGCATGCTTAACTGCAAGAGGGCTGTGAAAGGGGAAAAAACACTCTCAGTATAAGTCTGATTCTACACTGCTGAGAAAATGGTTTTTAGACTTTTTTGACATTATTATTATCACTGTAAAAATTGCGTTTATTATTTAGCATGCTGTATTTTTACTGTATTTTTGCTCAAACTTAATTACTGTGTTCAGTTTGAAGTTATTTATTTATTTATTTTGACTGGGATCTTGTACTTTTGAATTATATTTATTTTCTTCTAGTTTAGAAGCATATTTGGTTACTCTATATAATATATGGATTAGCTAAGCTTAACTCTTAAAGTAATAATTCCCCCAAAAATGAACATTTGCTAAAATTTTATTTTTATAGATGTAAATTAGTATTTTTTTTAATCAGTAAGGATCTGGGAAAAAAATATCTTTACATTATTTGCTATGCAGTGGATCCTCTGCAGTGAATGGGTACCGTCAGAATGAGAGTCCAAACAGCTGATAAAAACATCACAAAAATCCACAAGTAATCCACACGACTCCAGTCCATCAATTAACATCTTGTGAAGTGAAAAGCTGCATGTTTGTAAGAAACAAATTCATTAAGACATTTTAAAGTTCAAATCATTGCTTCCAGCTAAACTATGAGTCCTCTAGCCATAATATTACTTTCTCCAGTGAAAAAGTTGTCTTGTCTGAATCAGGAGAGAAGTATACACAGATCAAGCACTGTTTACCAGTGAAACACAGTCCAAAATAGTTGTAAACAAATATGTCGGTGGAGTTTGATGAGAGAGGACAACAGTGGATGGACTTGTTTACTGGAGGAAGAGTTAATATGGATTATTGACTGGTATTTTGTTTATAATGTGTATTTAGTCTGTTGTTATGTGTTTCTTTTCTCCAGCTTCATTTCAATAGGAGGTCCTCCTCATTGTGGCAGCCACTGTCCTGACCCTGCACTGCATCACTGGATATGCATAGATTGAATAAGATAGTATCTCTCCAGGCGGAGAGTATCAGATTGTGCTATTGCCTTGTTTTACATTAGGTCTTGGTTGTACTCCAGGTTTTAGAGCTCGCAGCACAACTCAAATAATCTGATTTGAGCTGATCTGGAAGATACAACAAAGTGAAAAAGCGAGTTCATACTAAGTGCACAGGGCATGTTTGATATAGGCTATGCTCACAAAATATTTGCGATGATGGCAAAAATAATGAAAAATTAAGCAATATGAATTGAATGTGCTTTCTCTGCCAATACCATTTGGTCTGATTAGGATACACCCAACTGTGAACAGTTCAAATGTTAGATGGTGTCCCGAACAGTGTTTCAGTCCAACACACCTGGACTCATTCTGTCTAAAGCCAAGTGTCTCTTTGGAATTGCATCGACTGCTCTCCAGATTATTTTAGCGTTTTTTTAACTCTTTCAATGAGCTGTAAGAGAAGGCTAGCTTTTTTTCTTTATCTACCCTTAGAAAGCTAGATTTTAACAGATTTAACAGTAGAACACTGTGCAAATGATGGCTAATGATTTTTACCATATACAATGAATCAATGGACAAATACTGCATGATTGCACTGATATCCTAAGATACGCAACATCCTTTCAAAGATGGCTTTCATCTCCTCTGTCTCTGTCCTGTTCAAGGACAAAGGCTTGGAAAGGCGGGGGAGGGGAGATAATGGAGATATAAGAAGAGCTGGACCACTGACACGTACACGCTATTGGCCTGTAACATATGCATGCACTAACCGTTCAAAATTTGGGTCAGTAAGATTTTTTCGAAAGAAATCAATTCCCAGCATGGATGCATTAAATTGATCAAAAGTGACAAAAAAAGTTATTTATAAAAAATATTTCTATTTCTAATAAATGATCGTTATATGCCAAAGAATCCTGAAAAAAATGTTGTGGTTTCCACAAAAATATTAAGCAACATCGATAATGGTCACACTTTATTTTATGGTCCAATTCTCGCTATTAACAAACCATTAACTATAACTCCTAATTTGCTGCTTATTAATAGTTAGTAAGGTAGTTGTTAAGTTTAGGATTAGGGATGTAGAACATGGTCGTGCAGAATATATGCTTTATAAGTACTAATAAGCAGCCAATATGTTAATAATAGGCATGCCAATAAGCAAATAGTTGATAGTGAGAATTGGTCCCTATACTAAAGTGTTTCCTCAATAATAATAATAAATGTTTCTTGAGCACCAAATCAGCATATTATAATGATATCTGAAGGACCATGTGACACTGAAGACTGTAATGATGCTGAAAATTGAGCTTTACCATCACAGAAATAAATTAATTTTGAAATATATTAAAATAGAAAATAGCTATTGTAATTGTAATAATATTTCACAATGTTACTGTTTTTACTGTATTTTTAATCAAATAAATGCAGCCTTGGAGAGCAGAAGAGACTTCTTTTAAAAACATGATTTATAAATTTTTTTACCAACCCCCAAATTTATTATGTACATGTACATGCTTAATAAAAACTTTATTATAACAACAACAACAAATTCATTAAAATAAGCATTATACTTCATTTTAGTCAGTGCTAACACTGAGGCAGCTGGCTATGTCATATCTCAGCCAGATAACTAGATTTTAGTGCTCTTCCACCTCCAAAATCCCAATTGAACCCCTGCCTAGCTCCTCCTCATCCTCCGCTCTGCTGCAGGTGATGGGAGATGATGAAGACAGGTCTGTGAATAGCCCACAGCTCCACAGCTCCACAGCTCTGAGCTCCATGTTGGATGATGGGATTTCTCTAGACATTAATGGCCAGTAAGCAGAAAGGCTGTGTGCTTTCTCTTCCAGCTGAACTGCTGACTGATCAGAGGAGAGTCTCTGGCTATAGTCTCGGTAAACACAGACAGCCTTTTGCATTGAACTCTCTAATGAAACAACGTCAGCACTGATAGTGTTGGAGCAGGGTACACCTCACAGCCGAAATCTCATCTCCGTTCCATTTCTCTTACCTAGATTGCTTCAGGGATGGATCTAACCCGAAAGGCCCAGACCAATACCTAAAAGAGAGAACAAAGTGAGTCATCTGTAGACTGAAGCTCTGGAGTTTCTCTCTCTATCGCTGAGAGGGATGATTGCTCAGGCCTTGAGACTGGCATGGGGGTTTGGCACGCATGTTGAATTGTGCATTAGAAGCAAAGCTTTACACTTGACATTTGTAACGCTTCACCACTTCAGTTAACCCAAGTCCTTACACTTGATGACATGCACACTAGTCAGAGATGACCAATGAGTCCTTCATGTCAAGTGTGCCTTTTAGTGGTCATTTTAAAGCAGGATAATGATTTCAAATATAGTTATATTTGATGTAAATTCAACTAAAAATAATCTAAAAATTATATATATAGTTGAGTAAAAAAAGTTTAAAATATATGTAATATGGTTATAATATAGTTAAATTATTTAGATTATCTAAAAAAAAATCTAAAATATTTTTACATTTGGTGTAAATTCATCAATAACCCTAAATCCCTCTCTGTCTATCTAGTTTATTATTATTATTAATAACCTGTATATTTTAATAATAATAATAATACATACTGTTTAATTAAATATACAAGTTAATTAAATATGAAATAAAAGTTCTTCATCTCATCTGATTATTTTCTTTTTTTATTTAGAATTTTTTAATGCAACTCAAAAGATAGAATAAAATATTATGTAACACATGAGTTAAAACCATAAAACTAACATTATAAAATATATTAGTGCTGTCAAACCATTAATCGCGATTAATCGCATTCAAAATAAGAGTTTTTGTTTACATTATATATGAGTGTGTACTGTGTATATTTATTATATGTATATAAAGACACACACATACAGCATATATTTTTGAAAATATTTACATGTATATATTTATATTTATATAAATTATATGATATATAAATATATTTAATATATAAACGTAACATATTTTTCTTACATATATACATGCATGTGTGTGTGTTTATATATACATAATAAATATGCACAGTACACACACATGTATTATGTAAACAAAAACTTTTATTTTGGATGCGATTAATCGCGATGAATCGTTTCACAGAACTAATATATATACAGCAAATATATACAATGCACTATCATACTGCCAGTTAGAGCCTTTCAATCTGGTTTTACGAACTTATTCTCTTTCTGACAATAGTTTGAGCAAAATC
This sequence comes from Sinocyclocheilus grahami, assembly GCF_001515645.1. Lineage (NCBI taxonomy): Eukaryota > Metazoa > Chordata > Actinopteri > Cypriniformes > Cyprinidae > Sinocyclocheilus > Sinocyclocheilus grahami. The sequence continues at coordinate 1,765,740 of NW_015505562.1, read as the reverse complement.
ATCAGTAAGCCACAAATATAATTATGTATGTGAAGCTATGTGTAAAAGTAACCTCTGTGAGATGCGAATGTTTCTTTAAAGAAAATAAGTCCTTATGAATCAGTCCTTATGAAACTGTTAGGACAAATAATAAAATGAAAGGTACATTAAAGTCATCTGGAATTCAAATGGACCTTATTTACTTTCCTAAAGCTTTTTTCTAGGTCATATTGTGGATGATTCATCACTACACATTATTTCACAGGAAAACAAAAATGTTTGTCATCTTCATCTTCAATCAAAATGTAATAACTTTCACCTGAAACAGCTTTTGTTGTGTCACTTAAGCTGTGTAAGCTGTGGGATAGTTGTTAAAAAAGCTATTACATATAGCTTTTATTACATACAAATGAAGTCATTAGGAGCATCCCAATTCGCATACTTGAGCACTATTCTGTAATTCTGTAGTATAAACAGTGTGAGTATTGCGAGTTGGACACTTCAAAACCTCAACTGTCTCAGCTTTCCTTAGACCACAATGCTTGATAGCAAAATAATTTTATAAATTAGACAGTTGACTACATAGTGCATAGTGTATAATATGTAATTCAGAACTCGCATATGGTCTTGCTTAGTTTTGGATTGTAATGGACTTTCCACCATCCAGTTAACTCCAATTTCACATGAAATGTCACAATACTGCAGTAGAATGGATTGAGAATACCAATTCACATCGCCTTTACCGTCATCTCACGCTTCTGTGGATTAATTAGTGGTGAGTGTTGTATTTTAATGATGGGGAATTAAATCATCTTTGTTTTTGGCAGATCAGTGCGAGGAGAGCATCAGTGAAAGGAAGAGATCAGCACATAAATGCTGATGTACACATGTACCTGCCATGGATCTGACACCTTCTCAACTGGGAATTTAACAGGTTGCTAAGCAACAAGAACAAGCCTCCTTGGAAGGCTTGAATCTTAATTGGTCTGACTGGTCAGTCCTTTTTTATTTATTTTATTTACAGTCCATTTCTTATTTTTGATGACAAGGTCACAGGTAGGAACACAGACATGGAAAAACATGTTGGAGCTTCATAAATGAAACATGAGCAAACCTCCCGCGCTGTCCAATCTACCTCAAACTATTTATGTGGACACACTCGCTCAGTTTTCCCTCAAGCATGAAAGAGCAGCAGCACCTGAGGACTACAGAGTGTGTTTTCCAATGCAATGAAGATCTCAGGCGTTCAGAGGGTGAACTTGAGGTTCAGACCTCACTGCCTTTGTAATTTCACTCCTGAAGCATCAAGCCTCATGCAGAATGAAAACTCATCGTTGAAGTGCCACTCGGTTTTTATGATCATCCAGATGGGAAATATATCTAGGATTTATTCAAATGCTCTCAGATTGGGAATAAAAGAAATACTGGAAGCAAATGATTTCCATGACATTTGGTTTCATTAGCACTTCTTGAACATCTTCATTAGTTTCTGCGAGTACATTTCTCTGAGAGTGTTTACTGGTGCCGCTACCGAAGCTATAGCACCACAGCAAAAGAAACTGTGTCAGCCCAGTTGCGAGCTTGTGCCTGAATTGGATGTGATGAGGGAGAAAGAATGGGTGCACTGAAATAATAAAAGACAATAAACAGACAACACATCTTTCTATTGCAGTGTCCCTGCTGGCTGCACACAACAACAAATGCAGAGAGCTACCGTTGTGCTCCGTTTTGTGAAGAAATTGCTCTTGTAAGACATTTTTAAAAATAAACTGGTCAGACAGACTTACAAAGACTTAATGTTACCAAAAAGTAATATTGTTTTTGTTTAGTGTGTATGTTAAGTATATTATTTTTGTAAAATCTGACAAACACTGCTGTAGGGCTGCACGATTAATCGAATGTGATTGTCATGCGCATCTCATCAGTAAAGCCGGTTCTGTGATTAGTAATAAATCTCCAGCACGTGCTTTCAGATGGAGCAGCGTTTACTACACAGAGCCGTAGTTCACTGACAAGCTACACAAAATTGCGTTCATAATCGCAGACGATTTAATCGCACGATTATGAAATCGAAGAAATCGTTTGCGATAATGACAGCTGTTTGCGTAGCTTGTCAGTGAACTACGGCTCTGTGTAGTAAATGCTGCTTCATCTGAAAGCATGTGAAAATACTACATTTAATAACATGTTTTTACTCAACTCACTTCATAACGTCAGTCGAGAGTTTTAAATAAATCCTTCTGTGAGATGATGTGGCTTCTTACATAGAATAAGGCACGCAACATATTTCATAGTATTCTAAGCAGTGATAAAGGTTATGTCCATTAGCACTGCATTATTATATACTTTATTATAATAAACATTATAATAAGATGAACTCAGATAAACCATATATTGGTCTATCGTATATATTGGTATATATTAGTCACGTTGAATTAATGAAAGCAGTTAAATCTTCTGTTTATTCAGCAACCGCTATAGGGATTTCCTGGGTTTTTTCTGCGAGGCGTATTTGGAGTTTCAGCGCGAGAGAGCCCTCTGGCCTTCGGATGGAGATTTACTACTGATCACAGAGCCGTGCTTCACTGAAAGATACGCATGACAATCGCAGCTTCTGTCTAATCACGATTTATCGCCTTTGCAATTTAATTTCGATTAATCATGCAGCCCTACACTGCTGTATTGTGTGCTATTTATACTACCATTCAAAGGTTTGGGGTCTCTAAGATTTTTAAAAGTCTTTTATGATCTCCAAGGCTGCATTTTTTTTAAATCAAAAATAGAGTAAAACCAGTAATATTGTGAAATATTGTTACAATTTAAAATAACTTTTATTACAAATTAATATTTTAAATAGTGCTGTCAAACGATTAATCATGATTAAAAACGATTAAGCATCATTACTCCAGTGTTAATTGTCACATGATCCCTCAGAAATCATTCATATATGATGATTTCCTGCTCAAGAAACATTTCTGACTATTATTAATGATGAAAACAGTTTTTATGTTTAATGTTTTTGCGAAAACCATGATACATTTTTTCATGATTATTTGATGAATAGAATGTTCAAAAGAACAGCTTTTATTTGAAATGGAAATATTTAAGAACATAAATGTCTTTACTGTCAATGTAATGCATCTGTGCTGAATAAAAGCATGGGTCCCACTTTATATTAAGTGGCTTTAACTACTATGTGCTTACATGTAATACTTTGATGCAATGCACTAATTGTGTACTTACATGTTTTTACATTGTACTTATATTTTTTTAAAGTACATGCATGTAATTACATCTGTAATTATTTCTGTAATAACATTTATAATTACACTTTTGACCTATCCCTTACACCTTAACCCACCTTTAAACCTACCCATACCACCAAACCTGTCCCTAACCTTACCCGTATCCCACCTCAATAGCAGCAAACGTGTTTTGCAATACAACATGAACATAATAAGTAAACTGTACTTATACAAAGGCCCACCTAATATAAAGTGGGACCAAAGTATTAATTTCTTTAAAAAAATCTTGCTGACCCCACACTTTTAAATGACAGTGTAAATAAAAAAAATAAAATAAAAAACTACTTTGGAAATTGGAAAGTAAATGGAAATTGATAGTAAATGTCACAATTAATTACAAAGAAATGGCAAGAAACATGTTGAATGAAATTTGTTTGACTGAAATAGAATTGTATTGTGAAAAGTACCACAATAATCTTTTCTTCATTTATGAAGTAAAAAAAAAAAAAAAAAAAAAAATTTTACAGTGTAGTGCTTGATTCCCAACTACTGCCATTTCCAAAGAAATAGTGAATAAAATAACTTCCATGCAAATAACAGCAGTTCTCCATTTATTGGCATGAGGCACGATTGGCATCACACACTATAAAGACCCAAAGTGCTTAGATAAAGATTTTCTCTCATCGGCCAATGGTGTTTCCCCATGAATGTTTCATCAACCATTGAATATCAGCCAAAAATAGAGCCTACAAAAATATGTGTAACATTATCCCACTCCCTCTCACGGCAGCTTAAAGTCACCATTTAAATGTGTACCCAGAAATCCCTCTCCCTCTCTCTGCACTACAAACACACATTCACACTCTCACGCTACTGACCCGCACACACAACCCTCGACGTTAGGCACACTTTTCACTCCAGTGTGAGCCTAATGCACAACGTCAAGGTAGAGATTGTTTTCCACTCATTCAGTGGGTAATATATGCCGTGTGGCGATATCCCTAAGAAAGGATGGTTTAAATTTTAATGACTTTTGCAGGAGGTGGTTATTTCATTGGAAACACTTGGGTGCACAGGCTAGAATCTATAATCCTCTTTATTGGATGGCGTCTCGTTGTATTCTCACGGGACGTCCACCTCCATTATGCTGCTGCGTGCTGGGGATGGTGATGGGGGTTGTCTGAGGAATTTCTTTGTTCGGTATATCCATACTGTTTTTATCTCGTCTATCATAAAAATAGGTTCATTACAACCAATTTCAAGAGTTATTCTAAAGAATGATTTGGGAATTAGTCAAGAAATCACTCTGAATGGATGTATTTGATTTCACATTAGCAGAATGTGTTAAACAGAAGGTCTTAAAGATCAAAAACGGGATTTCTGCTTAGAAAAGCAGGCTGGATTGACCTCTGTTGTAATATGTTTAAATGCAGTGGTGATCTGATATATAAATATGTTGAGAACGCAGATCAGAAACATTTCGGAAATCTGTAATAAGGTCCATCTGCGAGGCACGGATAAGTGTGGTGCTTCAAAAAAGGAACTTTTAAGCATGAGGAGATAACAAAGAAGCAACCAAGTGCATCTTCAAGGCTGTCTTTGTGAGATGTAAATGTGCTTTGATGTATTCTGCTCTACTTATACTGGGTTTAGGACTCTGGAGATACAAAAATCTATAGCACCTCCAGAGCCTGTGAAAGAAATTAGGCCAGTTTTCCTGAATTGGAGAAATACAGTATATAGAATAAGCTTGTGCAATTGCATTTCAACCTATCTGATGTTTACAGTAAACAATGCATAATTAGTATTCTCTCTTTGCTGCATGGACTTTGACAAGCGCACAAAACTACTCCATCTGTTTTTGTTTTGAAGTTAATGTTGCATTGAAAACCTGGATAATGCAATATTAATAAATGTCTCTGTATGCCTCTGGAACAAATGCTGTACTTAGCAGGCTTCCAGATCTCTGAACTCACTCAAGTAAGGACAGGTGAAGGTGTTGGCAGTTTACTCAAAACATACTGTGACAAATTGAGAGAGGGTTTTGAGTTAACCTTCATTGATCAGACCAGGACTTCTGTATATTGATCAAGAAACACTGAAACTGAAGCTGTTTGAATCTGGGTTGCATTCACTCTGAGGTCACTCGGATAGCTTAACTACGATCTCTCTGAAAGGAATCCAAGTATGATTGCATGAGCTGAAATGACTACAGGACGACGTAAACAATCAGAAAATGTATATGCTGTGTATCTTGGCATATGTACACATTTGTTAGCTAGATAGTGGGTTGGTTGGGGTGGATAGATAGATTAGCTATAGATTGGAAGCAGACAATTTCCATGCTAAATATGTCATCTGCAATTGGCAGATGTTCTTTCCATTTGGCCGATATGTGAGGAGATCTGCGATACCAAATTTTCAAGCCAACATTTTGCTGTGTGCCTTGGAATGTAAACATGCCCATCTGGCATTTTTTTCCTTTAAATCGGATCAGGCTAATGCTATTTTCAGTGTTTGTAAAACATGTTTTGTGGGTAAAGCAACACAAAGGCTTTTAATACAGCTAATGCAAGTATGAGAAAGAAGCGTTAGCCATGTGAGTAAAGGTATTCTGATTGACTTTAACAGCTGGCAGCGTAAATAGTCTACACTTCTTTTGTTTCTTAGGCTGGATAGCAATAAACATTGTCCTCACAAAATATTGAACATCAAGTAATTTCTGTTAATTGGAGAGAAATTGTACTTTAATTGTAAAGATAATGTCTGTTTTCAAACATGTTTCCCAAACACTTCTCCCATCTGCCATTGGACAGCCAAACATATAGCCCCACCCCAAACTTACACCATTGGTTGGAAAGGAATCCAAGTATGATTGCATGAGCTGAAATGACTACAGGACGACGTAAACAATCAGAAAATGTATATGCTGTGTATCTTGGCATATGTACACATTTGTTAGCTAGATAGTGGGTTGGTTGGGGTGGATAGATAGATTAGCTATAGATTGGAAGCAGACAATTTCCATGCTAAATATGTCATCTGCAATTGGCAGATGTTCTTTCCATTTGGCCGATATGTGAGGAGATCTGCGATACCAAATTTTCAAGCCAACATTTTGCTGTGTGCCTTGGAATGTAAACATGCCCATCTGGCATTTTTTTCCTTTAAATCGGATCAGGCTAATGCTATTTTCAGTGTTTGTAAAACATGTTTTGTGGGTAAAGCAACACAAAGGCTTTTAATACAGCTAATGCAAGTATGAGAAAGAAGCATTAGCCATGTGAGTAAAGGTATTCTGATTGACTTTAACAGCTGGCAGCGTAAATAGTCTACACTTCTTTTGTTTCTTAGGCTGGATAGCAATAAACATTGTCCTCACAAAATATTGAACATCAAGTAATTTCTGTTAATTGGAGAGAAATTGTACTTTAATTGTAAAGATAATGTCTGTTTTCAAACATGTTTCCCAAACACTTCTCCCATCTGCCATTGGACAGCCAAACATATAGCCCCGCCCCAAACTTACACCATTGGTTGAACCAGTGTTGAATGTCAAATTATCGCTGTAAATAACAAACATGGCTTCTGAGAACTTACTAATTTTGTTGTTGCTGCTTTAATTCCAGATATTTGATTCAATAGGTTTTCCCAGGGCACTACAGCACATTCGCACATGCACACTCTTCAAAAACAGCACTTTCATTCTCTTCTTGCATGTTTCACGACATTTTAAGAGTGAAATGTGGCACTTTCAGATTTATTTGGAATATAATAACATGAATCTCCCAATTTTGTATTAAGTTGGTCGTTGTACATATGTGGCACTTAAAGGTTAATGCTAATTAATCATGTATGGAAAAATCATGTTCCACCTACACTAAACCCAACCACACACCTAACCAATAATGTTAACAAAAGCAAACGAGGGATAAAGTGCATTTGCTGAAGCAACTATACCTTTTTCTCTTGATTCTACGAGTCTTTGAGCAGTGCTGTACCAGCTGTGAGCCACCAAGCAAGTTTACTACATTAGAAAAGCCATATATGAAGCTGGTTATGTGATGTAAACATTATTAGTTTATAAACCATGCACAATTGTTGAAGTGTTTTGAGGTCATAACAATATTATGCAAGAAATGGTGCAAAAATAAGTCTATATTATCAATAATTTCCCCTTGTAATCATAATTTGTGTAAAAGGGCTATAAGTTATTGGTGTTTTACTGCCTCCAGTGTTTATTTCAACTGCAGTGAATTGTATTTAAAGGTAAAATGTAGGTGGAGGCATTTTATTCCAGTAAATCGGGGTTGAGATGGTACTACATGTTATTTTGCTCCAGAGCATGATCTATTTTAGTTTACGTCACGCTAGCAGTAGCAAGAAACTATTTTTCTAACCACAGGTTGAGAGCTCTAGTCCCAGTGACACAAGTTTGCAATGCTGTTTGTGAATTTCCATTTGACCTATGGTTTTAGGAAACATTGGAAACACACATCACATTTTTGTAATTACTGAACATAGGCCTAGTTGTCTAACAATGCTTTTTGGAAGCAATTAGCACAATGTTTTGATAACACCACACATCACTCAAGGGAATCAACCTATAAAGTTCGTACAGTAATTTCTGCTTTTCAGCTAGGATAGGACAAATATTTTAACATATTATGCAGTTCACCTGGGTGACTGATCTGTGTATTTGGCGAAAGATCAGTAGTGCCGATAGAGCCTTGCTGACAAACGGTGTTAACCAGAATAAGGGTAGTGAACCATAGGTTCCTTTTAGCTGAAGGTGATTGATCATGACAAAAGCTTCATCCCTACATCACATCTCTTAGATACACTCCATCCAGCAGCCTGCGAGAGGAAGTCAGCCCTGCCACAAGAGATGCTCATTAGAGGAGGTGTCTCTGTTCATGGACATCATGATGAATGGAGGACACAGCACCTCAGGCTGACGGCTGTTTATCTGTGAACGCTTCCTCTGCCCTGAGCCTGCCATCACAAGGCTCTTCTCCTATTTCACAAGTCTATTCAATTCACATACTGAACTCGGTGAATCATCTTGTCTGGACTGAAAATGTCCAGATCATTCATCATCACACTGCAAAAAGCATTTTAGTGACTCATATTCGAGACTTTTGTAAATAAAAAGACATCCTTAAAACTAATATATTTAATATATTTATATTTTTATATATTTAAGCAGTATTATTTTATGGAAGTTCTAAGCGCCCATGCATTATTATAATTCTTTTTTGTTTTCTCGTGATCACAACTTAATTTTCCCATGATCTTGACATGACAAATTGTTTTCTCGTAATCACAACTTAATTTTCTCGTGATCTCAACATAAATTGTTTTCTCGTGATCACAACTTAATTTTTTCGTGATCTCGACATAACAAAAATTGTTTTCTCGTGATCACGACTTAATTTTCCCATGATCTTGACATAACAAATTGTTTTCTCGTAATCACAACTTAATTTTCTTGTGATCTCAACATAAATTGTTTTCTCGTGATCACAACTTAATTTTCTCTGGATCTCAACATAACAAAAGTTGTTTTCTCGTTATCACAACTTAATTTTCTCGTGATCTCGACATAACAAAAGTTGTTTTCTCGTGATCACGACTTAATTTTCCCGACTTAACAAAAGTTGTTTTCTCATTATCACAACTTCATTTTCTCGTGATCTCGACATAACTAAAGTTGTTTTTTCGTGATCACGACTTAATTTTCCAGACATAACAAGAGTTTTTTTCTCGTTATCACAACTTAATTTTCTCGTGATCTCAACATAACAAAAGTTTTCTCGTTATCACGACTCTATTTTCTCGTGATCTCAACATAACAAAAGTTGTTTTCTCGTCATCACGACTTAATTTTCCCGACTTAACAAAAGTTGTTTTCTCATTATCACAACTTCACTTTCGGAATTTTCTTGTGATATCAACATAACGAAAGTTATCTTGTGATCATGATTTAATTTTCTTCAACTTTTGTTATGACGAGATCACAAAATAATTAAGTCTTGGCAACGAGAAGACAACTTTTGTTACGACGAGATCACAAAATAATTAAGTCGTGACAACGAGAAAACAACTTTTGTTATGACGAGATCACAAAATAATTAAGTCGTGACAACGAGAAAACAACTTTTGTTATGTCAAGATCACAAAATAATTAAGTCGTGACAATGAGAAAACAACTTTTGTTATGACGAGATAACAAAATAATTAAGTCGTGACAACGAGAAAACAACTTTTATGTCATGTCGAGAACACGAGAAAATTAAGTTGTGATAACGAGAAAAAAACTCTTGTTATGTCGAGATCACGACAAAAATAAGTCATGATCACAAGAAAACAACTTTTGTTATGTCGAGATCACAAAATAATTAAGTCGTGACAACGAGAAAACAACTTTTGTTATGTCGAGAACACGAGAAAATTAAGTCGTGACAACGAGAAAACAACTTTTGTTATGTCGAGAACACGAGAAAATTAAGTCGTGACAATGAGAAAACAACTTTTGTTATGTCGAGATCACAAAATAATTAAGTCGTGACAGCGAGAAAACAACTTTTGTTATGACGAGATAACAAAATAATTAAGTCGTGACAACGAGAAAACAACTTTTATGTCATGTTGAGAACACGAGAAAATTAAGTTGTGATAACGAGAAAACAACTCTTGTTATGTCGAGATCACGACAAAAATTAAGTCGTGATCACAAGAAAACAACTCTTGTTATGTCGAGATCACGACAAAAATTAAGTCATGATCACAAGAAAACAACTTTTGTTATGTCGAGAACACGAGAAAATTAAGTCGTGACAACGAGAAAACAACTTTTGTTATGTCGAGAACACGACAACAATTAAGTCGTGACAACGAGAAAACAACTTTTGTTATGACGAGATCACAAAATAATTAAGTCGTGACAAAGAGAAAACAACTTTTATGTCATGTCGAAATCACGAGAAAATTAAGTTGTGATAACGAGAAAACAACTTTTGTTATGTCGAGATCACGAGAAAACAACTCGTTATTGTCACGATTCGCACTGGGAGCACGGGAACGAAGGAGCGAAAAGACGAGGAGTAAAGCAAATTCCAAAGGAACACGGGAAATCACAGGGAACACAAAATTACATTTAACAGCGGACGGGAAAGAGGGGCAGAACACATTTTGAATACACAGTAACTAATGGGACACACCTGGGAACAAATGAATGAAACAAGGAACACCTGGAACAAATGCACATAAGGACAGGAACGGGAAGGACCAAATAAGGGCATAAAAATAAACAATGCACGTGGGGGGAGGAAAACACACACAACACACGGAACAAAGTCTGACAGTTATGTCGAGATCACGAGAAAATTAAGTTGTGATCACGAGAAAACAAGAAGGATAAAAATTATAATGCATGGCCGCTTAGAACTTCCGTATTATTTAGAGCAGTATTCGTTTTTCCCCTCCTCATTTTAATCATAAGCCTCACTGAATGTTATTGGGTATTATTTGAGTGATTTTTTTGCTATTTAGTATTGCTTATTTCCAGGCTTTTCACTCTCATTCATTTGTGTTTATGAATTTCCATGCAGTCACGACTAAAGAATGTACCTCTCACCCAAAAAGTCCTCCAGCTAATGAGCCATTCCCTTTAGAGTCAGAGAGCACCCACTGCTCTCCACCATATGTACAGCCATGCTACGCAGTTTTCGCTCATCTAGCCGTGGGTTCTGTGACCACGACTGCTCTACCATATGTGCATTTTTGGCAAACATATCCCCACACTCAGTCAACACTTGTTTCTGCTTTAACAGCAGTATTTTCCGATTTTATTTCCATGACATGCAGAACTCGTCTGTACTGCATTTTGCCACTCGTCACATTCATTCTTCCCTATGCTGCAATTTAAAGTCAGCCAAGACGTGCTACTTTCCACTCCTTTGCTGGGGTGCTGGAAGCAGGTGGGGCGCTTTTGGCCTGCATCAACTTAATCTGCTGATGTTAAAATGTGCTTAGGTTATCTCGAGTTTAAAGTGCATTACTCTAATTCACTTTTAACATTTAAGATTCAGAAAATACTGTATGTTGCGCTAAACTATACTGAAGCAAATGCTACTTTTGAGTTAACATCCCATGTGAAAAAGAAGTATGCTTAATTACTTAAAATGTGCGCTACAATAGTAAATCTTTTTAAAAATGCAATTGCAAATACTATAATATTAATGAAATAAAAGTGTACTTAGAGTAGACTTTCATGACACTTAAATGTGTGTAAAAGTGCACTTCATAATGCTGTCAAGTTTTACTTTGCATTTTAAATTATTGTTTTCATCTTTTGTCAATGTTTTGTTCACCTATTTTGATGTGTTGGCTAACATACTAAAGCACATGCAAAGTACTTGAACATAATTTTAACTGTAGTGTGTTATTTGATAGTACATGTAAAGTTAATATATGTTAAATGTACTAAATTGTAACTGCATCATTACAAATGTGTAATTACAAATATATTTAAATATATAACATTAGAAATTACATTAATATTTTCTAACTAGTATATTTTAGTTTGCCATAAAAGCTTGTCAGTACATTTGCCAGTACACTTTAACCATATTTCAAAGACTTTTTAGAGAGATTTTAAAACCATATTTTAAAGTAATTATATAATCACATATTTCCATAAAGATGTAATTAACAACTACTTAAGTAGGTAAAAAAAGCACTGTATAGTTCAGCTAATGTCATTAAATATAAATTCAAAGTAAGACATTTTCAGGCAATTGAAATTAAGTGTCTGAAACATTACATTCAGTTCCCACTTTGTTCAAAGTATATTATTTCCTACTCTTTTTAAAAGTATGAAGCTGAAGTGTATATCCTTTCCACAAGGGATATTCTGGCTGGAATAGGAATGAAGTAATCACTTGAAAAACTTGATGTTAAATTGTTGACATTGTTTTGACATATGTGACATATGAACTACAGATCTGATCTCCAGATCTTGATTACAATACATCAGGGATCCTCAAATCTGGCCCACGAGATCCACTTTCCTGCAGAGTTTAGCTCTAACCCTAATCAAACACACCTGAACAAGCTAATCAATGTCTTCAGGATCATCAGAAAATCACAGATAGCTGAGTTTGATCAGGGTTGGAGCTAAACTCTGCAGCGCATTGGCCCTCCAGGGCAAGATTTGAGGAACCCTGCAATACATTATATTACATCTTCTGTATAAGGACACCAAAAACCCCTTTCATAACCCCAAAGTGTTCACTAACCCCCACACCACAAGAAAATATAACAAAACATAGGACTATATACAGAAAAGTAACTAAGTAACTTTTTTCTCCGTTGTTTTCTGTGACACATTCAGCCAGTGGTCGTAATGCTTTTATTTTTGAAATAAACTTCTAATTTCATATTTTTATTGTTGGTAAACTCTAAGCCTCTAATTTGGACTATTTTTCATTTGGTATGCCAGTAATACAGCAGACAATGTATCTCCCCTCCTAATTTACTGTCTTCAAATAGAACACACTCTGCTTATAATGTGGTCTTTACAAATAAACACCAAATAACAATACAAGTCAAATAAATGTAAATAATGTAACAGCTTAAATCGGTTAATAATTAACAGCCATAAAAAGGAATTTTATGCTCTGCAACTCATGATAAATCATATTTATTGTTGTATTGTCATGTAATTCAACACTAAATCACTTTTTGAAGGCTTGGCACATTGCTTAAGTTTGTACAGGTCTGTCTAAAATGATTAGTCTGAAAACTCTGCGTTCCATAGAGGTTCTGATATAAATCTGATGTCGTGCACTGATGTCTGGATCCCACCCTGCAATGCTAGATTACTTGACTGCACCCGAAAACCTCTGTGGCTTTTGCAGGCCTGGATGGGTGTGCACTGCTTACAGCTGACCCAGATAGCAGCCCACATCTGTGGGAACACAGGCCAGACATGACCAAACTACAGCCAACTGTCCCTGCAGCACAACGGCTTGCAGAGCGGCAGGATCTCTTCCTTTACGAAGATCAATATTACTCAAGGCAGCTGGAGAAATATTGATCATTTCTATTTGAAAGCTTTTCCCCTATGCTCACCAGCATGGCTTGAGTTAACTTAATGTCCCTTTCTGTATTTTGTATAGTCCACAATTTTTCCTGAATATAATGTTTTTTATTTATATTTTCAAATCCTCCTTCTTTAAAGACTTTTGATGACTTTTAGTCAGCATGGTTTGCTGCTGTATAGCAGGCTGCCAAATTACGATAGCTCAGCCAGCAAGACTTCTCTGATTAACCAGCTTTGGAAAAGAAATTTAGGCGTGTGTTTCCCACACAATGATGTAGCTTGCTGCTGAATCATCATAGTAAAATGCATAGTTTGAGAAACTAAATAGCAAGTCACGACTGTTTCCTGAAACCACAGTAACATGTTCACACCTCTTGTCGCTTAAACCATGTTATGACTGTCGTTAATGACTTCACAAGCAGGTGGTGGAGTAATAACTTCTGCTAATTAGTCAATTCAAGATCCCAGGTAATGACAGATTTTAGTTCATTTACATGAACAAAAGAAAGACGCTCATCACGTTATGCAGTATGTAATTGGCATCAGGGCTGTAGCTGGGGTTTGCGGGGCCCTGGTGCAGGTTTTACCCATGGGCCCTGTTTGAAATCCTGTAAATAGCACAAATAAATAAATAGAACAAAGTAAGATTGTGCTGATAGATGATAGTATTGTGTATCGACAATAGTCAGGCTGATGCCTTTGACTATAACAAGACGATTATTATTATTGTTATTATTGCTATGAATTTTATTATTATCAGGCTCATAATACCATCGAATTAATATTAGGGCTTATTTGTTCCATCATATTTCTTTTTCCTCGTTTTTACAGTGTTGCGCGTTATAACCAATCTCAAACTTTCCGTTGAATTTATGAATGCAGCGGCCAATCAGAGGCATTCAGATGAGTCCTCGCTGAAACAGCAGTGTTTTGTTATGCTTACACTCGCTGACTGAATTCAGCTCTCTCGTGAATTCTCTCATCATAAACAACAAAGTGCAGATGTGATTCATACAGTGAAGAAAGCTTCACTGATTATAACGTGTTTTTTAAAGTGCATATACTCATGTTCTTTGCGATCTTTGGTAACATAAATATTCTTTGCTCGTTTTCTGTAGCTGCTTTTTGAATAACTGTGGAAATGTAAGCATTATAATTAGTAACTTACGACATTTCTATTAAATTATGTTAAATACAAATTCAGTCATATTAATTAGGCTGTTTTTTAGCTTTATGCTGGAGTTGGTTCACTTTCACTTTCAGACAGGTATTTTGACATAATTTTGTATGCATTTGTTGGTTCAAGAGCAAGAAGAGGCAAAACTCAATTCGGTGTTTGCAGGCTGTGAGACTCTTTGTGAACGTGCTGTGCAGTGCGCTGGTGCTGAATTAAGCTCTTTCACGTTGTTTTGTGCTTGCATGTTTAAATTGGTGAGGTGTATTTGTTCGTTCAAGCGCAAGAAGACGCGAAAGAGATCTCAGTTTGCTGTTTGCGTGCTTTCTGATTTGTGAGTACTCAGTTGAGTTTTTCGCATCTTGTTCTTGAATGCTTTAAAATCTATTGAATGTTTAAAGGCTTAAAAACATGTGCAAATGATAAGCTTTCGTGGCGACACACAGCAGTGGCCTGTCAACTGTCGTGATCGTCTTTTATGCTGGCCTTGGGCAGTCGGTTGAAATCGCCGGGGGCCCCCCACTGCCGTGGGCCCCTATAATCATCATCACCTTTCACCCCACTAGCGACGACCCTGATTGCCATTGACTTTACTGCTGTATGTCAGGGTTCTGTTATGTTTTATCTGTGTTGGTTTTACAATGAGTTGGTTTTGTTCTGTTTCCAGTTCGTTATTTCATCTACTGCAACCAAACGGGACACCGCATACATGCGGTTCATTCAGTCTGCAGCTTTCACCACAACATAATTTCTCTGAGATCCTTCTGTAATGAACATGCTGTTTGATCATTTTCACTATTTCTGTTCCCAATCATTTTGCTTTATTTGATGTTTGATTCATCATGGGTTTCCTTTTAACGTCATACTCTGGGGTTCAGAATGATGCTGATTGTTTTTGAATGTAAGGAAGGATATAAAACATACATTAGCATGCTTATTGGGCCTGAGAACATGATCTACAAGAACAAGTCCACATGTCCTACTAACAAGAAACTGCATGTAGCCACAGGTCAAGAGCTCTAGTTCCAACCACACAAAATTGTGTTGCTATTTGTGAGCATTTGTTCAAACTATGGTTTTTATCTAATCGTTGAACTATGTTGGTAACGACAGTACTTGCAACCATAGTTTAGGAAATGCACCCCTGATTGAATTCCTCGAGAGCTGT
The DNA here is from genome assembly GCF_001515645.1 of Sinocyclocheilus grahami. Classification (NCBI taxonomy): domain Eukaryota; kingdom Metazoa; phylum Chordata; class Actinopteri; order Cypriniformes; family Cyprinidae; genus Sinocyclocheilus; species Sinocyclocheilus grahami. The sequence goes on along the minus strand of NW_015505562.1, from coordinate 1,750,066 downwards.
CATTATATCCATCAGTACCTTATAAAAACACTTTTAGGCAGACTAGTGCATCCTAAATACAGAATCCAGCCGAGCAGAGTAGAACTGCTAAATTTCGGGAAAACCTTTGCGAGTTTTATTTGCAATATGCAGTCTGCTGTTTGAGGCTGATATGAAAGTCTATCTGAGGCAGCAGATCACTGAGATATTGATGAAGCACTTATGAGAGAGAGAGCATCAGGTGTGTGACATGCTCAGTCTCTGATGGCCAGCGAAGAGGAGAAGCAATAAAAGTGGATTAGCGCTGGATTAGCTGATTGTCACTTCACTCCGTATTTTCACCCCCTACACTCACTTAAATACATTCCTGTAGGGAAAACACACAAGCATGCAGTTTCCCACGAACAGAGTAGACTTTGCGGTTTAATGGCATTAAATTATTAGCTAACACAGAATTAAGATTCAAAGTAGCTTGACACATCAACAAACTGTGTCAACTCAAGTCTAAACCTTCTCGACTGTATTCAACAATTTAAGATCATTCAACAATTTTGATATAATCTGTTGATGTCGAATTAATTGTAGTAAAATTATTTTATTAAAGTAATTTAATAGCCAAAAGCATAATGTTTAGTCGTGTTCCACATTTTGCAAATCTTTTACAGCAGGATTTTCCTATTAATTTTTTTGGCATGGTGGGAGGGTAAAAAATAATCATATTTTTTCCCTCAATTTGTAGTGTTGACTGCATTTGCCAAGATTAGTGTTATTTAGCATTATTTAGATACTATTATATTATTTATTGATATTTAAATATATATATATATATATATTTTTTTTTTTCAGTTTTCTTTTTTTTGTTTGTTTTTTTATTTTGTTATCTGCTTTTGCCATTTTTACGTATTTGTTTTTTATAATAATTCTATTTAGCTTTATTTTTTATTACAGTTTTAGTTTTAGTAATTTTAATACTTTAACTTATTATATTTCTGTTAGTTGCCAAGGCAGTATTAGCATTTTTTAAAAATGTTTTCTAATGTTTTTTTTAAGTTCTTCATATAATATTTAGATTTTATTTTGTTTTATTTTAGCTTTATTTTTAATAGCTTTAATAGTTTAACAACAGTGGTCGAGATAAAATATTATGTTTTTAACGTTAATTAATTAAGATAATTAAACAAATGTCAATTTTAAAAATGTGTCTATTTTGATGTTTAAAGTTTAAAATCATGCAAATACTGTCTAAGTCTTAAACTCTAGACAGAAAATTTTGCAACACAGCTACAAATAATGATAGCTTATATAGCATGCATTTACAGTAAAGCAGCTCATATAATATTTACAGCAGATTGACCTCTCAAGGCTGAAATTTTCTAAAAGTCAAGTTAAGGCTCTGTAAGTTCAGTTTCAGTGAGGAAAAATTAATTTTTAATTAACATGGTGTAGTAATGGTGTAGGAATTAACATCTTGATATGTCAGAGGACTCTTGTAGTGCGGAGGTGATGAATGGGTCACTGCTGCTATTGTGCTGCGCTAAACTTGCGGTGATTTACAGAGGCTATTAAAGGCTGAGATGGTCACTATAAGGCCACTTCATCTTGTTGATATATAGGAGGAGAGCAAGAGATAGGGACACTAAAAGTAGAAAAACCCAGACTGGTGAAAGCATGCGGCGGCAGACAATGAGGAAGGACTGCGAATGCAGAGGTAAGGATACTTTGTGCCCAAGCGAAGGGCTGCTGTTGTCGAGGTGTGCAGCGTTTGGATCGTATCTCGCAGGAGGTGGTGAGGATCTAGTGAAACGGGCCTTGTGGCACATGCATCTTTGCCAGGATGCTGCATCTCATTCAGCTGGCATAAAGACTTGGGCATGAATATGATTTCCATGATTCAACTGTCCCGACGGAATCTTAGAGCACTATAAAGCTCTGAAAAACCTCACACAACAGTGACCCCATCCAAACCAGGATAAGAAAGTGGGAGAGAGGGTGCAGCAGGGAAAAAAGTGAGAGATGTTTTGAGAGGATTTCACATAACAAGACAAAGCCCAGGGCTGTTCTGTGTGTCTGTGTAAGTGAGATAGGATGTTTGGATGCACGCTCTGTTCCCTGTCTTGCTGTGTTTGTGTAAATGTGTGACACAAAGAGAGGGCTTTTGTTGTGGATTGCAGTTTGTCACATGAACTCAAGAAGTTGCATTCTCTCCGAGACAGTCACCAGAAACTTTTTATCTTTCTTAAAGCGGCAGTGTGTAATTTCTGAGCTTGCATCATCAAAAGAAAAAGTGACTGTTTTAAATTGGTTTCCCCTGTCTGAAGAGATAGTCCAGTCCAAATTTGCACCATCTGGGAAATGTTATAGCTCACGCATGTATGGAAGCTTGTTTCCAGCACGGGATTAAAAAAGATAATTGCTACTTTTTATCTCACATTTTTTAGATTTCCTCTCAGAATTGCAATTAAAAACATAGGAATTGTGAGATATTGAGAGATTTGAGATAAAAAGTCAGAATTGTAAGGAAAAAGTCAGAATTCAAAGTTTATATACTGTAAGTAAATGTGACTTTTTATCTCACAATTTTGACACTTTTTTTGTTTTTTTTTAATAAATCTAAATTGCAAGAAAAGTCAGAATTGTGAAATGTGACCCAGGACCACAAAACCATAAGGGTATTTCATTCATACACCATAAGCTTTCCATTGATGTATGGTTTGTTAGGATAGGACAATATTTGGCTGAGATACAACTACTTGAAAATCTGAAATCTGAGGGTGCAAAAAAAATCTAAATATTGAGAAAATCGCCTTTAAAGTTGTCCAAATGAAGTTCTTAGCAATGCATATTACTAATCAAAACTGAAGTTTTGATATATTTATGGTAGGTAAATGACAAAATATCTTCATGGAACATGATCTTTACTTAATATCCTAATGATTTTTGGCACAAAAGAAAAATCTATAATTTTGACCCGTACAATGTATTCTTGATTATTGTTACAAATATGCCCGTGCTACTTAAAGGTGCAGTAGGAGATCACTGAAAATGCTAACTTTAGCCTGATAGCACTGAACGCGAACGTCCCACCCTCCCTGCAAATCGCCGTCCAAAGCCACGCTCCCTGAACACACACAGATCAGATGATCAGAGACAACATTACTACAATACATCATGTGTTATTCACCGGTGAGAAAACTTTATATTACAGTTGCAATTAACTTATTGCCATTGTTTTTATCCCACTGCAGATGCAAGCTTCCATACTTATGGTTGTTGCATTAAGCAAGGAAAGAAGAAAGTATAATGAGCTTTCGCTGTTCCATGGAACCAGCATATTATTTGAGTTCTGTATGTCTGGATACTCAAATCCTAATATTTTTTTCAGTAAGTGGGCGTAATTTCCAGGGTTCATTCTTGATGAGTCCTGGAGGATGTCAAACTTTTGGCCCTCAGGGAACTATTTTGGTTTTTCTGTGTTGAACTGGAGTGTATCATGATCTCACATCTAGTCCAGCTGTCAGCTGCCAGTACTTTCTCAACTCAGCTCCCTTCAGTGGCATCAAACTCAACTTTGAGTCAAGGGAAAATATGACACTTCTGTCTTCATTTAAAAGGTGCTCATTTTAAGCTGTTTGCCCTATGCTCATGTTAACTGATGTCTTTAGAATATGCCTGTGGACTAGGATCAAGACATTTTCTGCCTTTTCTCTTTCATCCAGGGCCATAATCACCATAGACATTGAGGGACACCAATATTATTAGGTGATTTATATGGGCTTTCAGTGGTACATTACTAAAATGTTACCTCTGGTTCCCCCTTGTCCTGAATAAGTGGTTGTTAAAAATTAATAATATGTTAGCATTTTATTGTATTTTAGTTCAAATAAATGTAGCTTTAGTGAGCATAAGAAACTTCTTTTCAAAATATATAAAAAAACAGTTTTTTTTATTTTTGCAGTATTATTTTGACTTTGCCATGTTTCATATTTTCCCTTTTTTAGCTTGAATTTTGCAGTTTCATATTTTTCATTTGTTGTCATCAACAATGAAATAAAACAGCCCTTAGTCATTAGCCATTTTCGTCAGTAATTTAATTAACAAGATGAGCACATGATGGATTTATGATAAAACATTGAATGTTTACCTCACAATTTCTACTATATTATACACAGTCTGATTCCAATCTCAATGCAGACAGGCCCACGTTTTCCCCTGCCAAAATATATGAACTATGAGCTGAATAATAGGTCTCTATAAGTCACATTCTGATTAGTTTCACATATGAGCCTTCAGTGGGTCAAATCCCTGACTTCAGCAAACTGGTGTATTTTATTTTATTTAATTTTTTTTCAGCAAACTGGTGTATATCTGAACTCTAGAGACCCGCATGATGTCATCAGACTGAGAGTGTTCAATATCAAAGTCTTCCTCCCTTTGCGGTGATGTTGACAATTAATTACCCATGACAAGGGCCACTAAGACTGTACATGAAATCTATTGCATATACCGCAGCGTTCTGTGATCTGTACTGTCATTCTTTAATAGTGAAGTGAGTAATTTATGCACCAGTAGCAGCTGAATCTCAGAGTTTCACTTTTCCCATTGCCATCATTCGGTTCAGTCGAACTCATGCTACTGTTTAAGTGAATACTCAGGCTAATTAAAAAAAATATTGCAATTGTGTTTGGTGCCACAAAAATGACACCCTTCACCTTTAATTTGTTTTTCTCTCAAATTGAAGAGCACGCCAGAGCTGAACTTCAGCTATGAGACAAGATTTGTGGTGGCAATGAATCATCTTTCCCTTTTAATTAAAACTCTCTGTGCTCAAATGACACAACATCCATCTCACGAACATGGTCACATATGATTATGACAGACTCCACTGGAGTGCAGCCTGCAGTTCCCCTCCCTTCTTTATGAGACAAAACCATATAAATCCCTTCAATAGACAAAATAACAGCATCCTCTTCATTCTTATTCTTTCCTTAATTGACAGAAAAAGAAAAAAAAAAACGTATGTAACAAATGATAAAGAACTAATGGCAAGCTAGCAACATAAAGGCTCCTTTGGGGCCTCACATGACCTTCTGCTGATGTGGATATATAGATCATTCTGGTTAGGCTTTGTTTCATGGAGAAAAACCACAAACTGTACACCCAGGCCACTGACAAATATGCTTTTTGTCCCAGATACTGTATGTTCAATACAGTCGTTTCTTTGTTGAAAGCATCGTCTATTATGTTTTGCTCTCCAAAACCAAAATTATTCACAAGAATAAAATGCTGTTTATATGTAGTCAGGGTCCTCATGAAGGGATGGTTGGTTGTCCTGGACTCAAAGACAAGAAAGGACACTGAGGTCCTCTGTGGTTTTTGTTCCAGGAATTAAAGCAACAGCCCTGTATACAATTATTTAAAAATTGTGTTTATTACATACATGCCAAATTCTAAGAAATTTTTTATTTGTAATCATGATAGCTTCATATGGTATCTTCAAGATTATTTTCTTTTTTTTCACAGTTCAGTGAAAAAAGTCAGAATTGTGAGATAAAAAGTTGCAAATAACGTTTTTATTTTTCTATCTCACAATTCTGATTTTTTTTCTCAGAATTCTGAGTTTACTTTTCTAAAAACACATTGACATGGCCATAATACAGGAAAATACTGGTTACCAGACTTGGTATGTCTGTGGTTTTTGTCCTGGGAATTAAAGAAAGATATAAGTACAGCATGCAGTATCAAACTGCATGGAATAGTTCACAAAAAAATGAAAATTTGCTGAAAATGTACTCACCCTCATGAGTTTGTTTCTTCATGAGAAACAGATTTGGAGAAATTTAACATTACATTACTTGATCACCAGTGGATCCTCTGCAGTGTATGGATGTCGTCAGAATGAGAGTCCAAACAGCTGATAAAAACATCACAATAATCCATAGTTAAATGTTTTCTTTATCTTAATACCACCACTTCATTTTATTTTGAAAAATATAAGTTCAGATGGAACAATGTGGGTTGAAAGGTAATGCATTGCATAGCTTGAGTTAAACATTTCTTCTCCCACACATTAAAAAGACCATGTCAGAAAGATCAGTCGGAAAAGAGATTCAGTTCAGGGCAGGATAATCTCACGAGTTCAGACTTTTGAGGGTTTGATAGGTACACCAGAGGTAGTCTGACAGAAGCACAAGACAACCCCAGAGAGAAACAGCACTATGTACATCACTGGTTGTTTAACGCAGGTGGATTATGGAGATACTCAAAGCTTGCCTTTGACCTCCCGCTGGTGGTATTACATACTTAATCGAATGAGATTTGAGCAGGAGGCATTTTAAAGCTCAATTTTAAAAAGCTTACATTTTGAACCGCTGTCAGATCTTGTGGCCAGGGCACAGCTAATACATCCAAACAGCAGCAAAGAAGAGAAGGGCAAGTTATATTCAAGTGTTTCTTCTTTTACTGTGTTAAATGTGCCGGGCCACCACCTACATTTAAGTCATATTTTCCCTCTCTGAAAACAGGCTTTTTAAAATTCAGCACATTATTCTGTACCCTTCAGCTATGCATTTGTTCCATTTATTATTTTTCTCTCTTTGTCTCTCTCATCAACCATCTTTACAGCTTGAAAGTGTCAAAGACTTCCATATTCAAAATTCAGAATTTGAGAATTTAAATTGCATGTTGTTATCTTCACAGCTGCAGCCGCAGAGCATAACTCAAGGCTCAAAAATCACACTATGGGCTAAAATATCTAAGACTCAGAGCTTATGTTGCTATTTTGATCCTGTTTGTTAACAGCCTGAAGGATCTAGTGCACTCCATGTGAGAGAGCACAATAGCAAATTGACAAATTTATTGTCTCATGCTATAATTTGCTTGTTTTTTGTTGATAATTTGCTTATATGTTTCATCCCTGACAACATGTCTCAGAGGGGTTTGCATGGTCAAATGAAGGTAAACAGAGAAGAAAATAAAAGGGGATCCATCATCAGCCTTGTAGCGTGTAACTGATTATGTTGTGAAATCAGTGTTTGTCGCATGCGTTGAAGCAATTATCACTTACGTAACTGAACATATTGTTTAAGTTTTTATGGAGGATTACTGATGAATAATGTCAAGTGAATTCTTGAAAAAAAAAGCCAGATAGCACCTAAGCTGTTAGGATCTAGCATGCATCTGCGTTTTCAACGCTGGGGTGAATAAGACTGTGACTATAGTGTCTGAATCTCTGGGGACTTTTTCTTGCCTTTGCTGGTTTCCTCTGTTTTTAATTGGTTACATATCAGATGTTTTTTTCTCCTGATTCTATGCATAATCTCCATGCAACAGCAGTTCTATTAAAGTCTGCACAGAGTGAATCTCTCTAAAGGGAGATAAGTGATGCTGTATTTCAGCTGTTGAGAAGTATGTTTTCTTGATGGTCTATCAAGCATTTATTCATAGGAACTGAGTTAACTTTGTGAATTGACTCATAATATGTCAGTTTATTGAATGCGCTCGGCTTTTATGAAAAGGAGTTGTGCCTATCAGCAAGACGGAGACACAATTTGACTGGGAGTTGATTTATTTGATAGTATTCATTAGATGCAGAAGCATACATGAACCTTAGTCACTGAAGGCTTTCAGTTCAAATCATCTGAGAGAGAGAGAGCTGTTCAAGCCTAGTTTCTTCCATATTAATCTATCATCTCTCAAACAAGTTAGTAGACTCAGTGGTATGCTGTGATGTTTATTAAATCGAGAGTACTTGAGGGCATGTCTAATATAGAATATAATTTAAATTGTCTGCTTTGAGCAATCTTTCCATTATTATAATATACTATAATCAATCAGTCTTTATTTTTTGTGAGGGCTATGATAGCTTTGTGTAATACTGAATAGGAAGTTAGATTGTATTTTAAATGTTGGCCTATGCACATGTACACTTTTTTGGCATTTGCATTGCATCTCTTGGTATTTTTTTCAGTGTCTCATGCCATGTGCATTGCATGTGAATAATTTTTTTTTAAATTCAGCTATTAAGGACATTTTATATTAAATTCTGTTTCACTCTGTCCAATCGTTTTTAACTTAAACATGTGTCCTGCTTTATGTAAACACTATACAGTATAGCTGATCTAAGTGTGGGAGACACTAAATCAATCTTGCTACACAGGATTTTCTTTACTTGATGTCAGGCAAAAAAGTAGTTCAATCATGACAACTCTCTGAACATTTTAGCATGGTGATGGATATGACAATGTTAATGTATTTGGTCTTGGCTGAACAGATCTGCTACGCTGCTGCTGAATTGCTGCTGCTGTTGGTTATTGCTGTAGTTGTAGATTATTGCTGCAAGCAAGTACAGGAACTTGCTACTGCCAATGCATACGGTGATATGGTGCCGTGAGTATTTAAGACATACTGCTGCTGCACAAATAGCATATAAAATAACCTGTACCAGATCTATACAGGTGGAGCTGGGGAAGGTGGAGGGTTTCAGAGAAATCTGAAAGCATGCTGCTGGAATCTCAAGTGAATGCTAGCCAGCCATACAAATGCAAGGCAGTAAGCTCATTGGCTATGCAGTATGAACCAATCAGCTTGTGCCAAGTCATTTAACTCTCTGAATATCATCAGTTACGTTAACACCCCGTCAGAATGTGCCATCTAGAGTTTCATGACCGAACTATATATTTATAAAAAAGTAATTTCATTTCAGACCAAAAGTATGTAGACTACATGTTAAATATGCTTAAATAGGTTTGGTGGAGTCGAGTAGTTATGCTGAAATTCAGCTTTGATCACAGGAATAAATTACATTTAAAAAAATATTCAAATGCAACACAGTCATTTTAAATTGTAATAATATTTTCAAAATATTTTTTTGTTTTGTTTACTGAACAATGGAAAGAATGAATAGAAAAATTTAACTGAGAATGACAGTGGTGTGCTTTGATGAAGAACTGAACTAGATCTTGGTCCATATTGTCAACTATGCGAACAGAAAACACATTAAAAAACAAGTATTCATGTTATTTGGTGATTTCTCAGAAATGCTTTGAGGTTAAGTGGTGTCTTCATTGAAAGATAAAGAATTGGTCGTATCCATTTTTAATCGCGATGCTGCTTTGTGGTAACCAGACTGTGGAAAATGTTGAGCTGCTTTGTTCACACCGTACGCCAAGAGCTCTTAAGTTTCACCGGGAATAGTAACGGATAGCCTATGTTTAATTTGCTGCTTTCACTCTTCTGATTTTTTGAGGAAACTAGACCTGCAGGCAGCTCAGCCCGGGATGCCCTGAAGTAAGAGCCAAAACATCTGGGTCTCTCATCAACCCAGTGAAACTGAAACCCAGCAGACAGCAGCGAGACACGCCTGGATCGCACAGGATCCCGTCTGCTTCTAAATCAGGTCCGCCTTGGAGTTGAGCTCTCCTGTCATTAGCCAAGGGTGGGCCCGTATCAGGATATTATTCATAGATTTGATGGTAAACATGTGTTGTTTACTCTAGTGCACACACCTCTGAGGCTCACCAATTAATGCTTAAGTCTGAAATTAATTGGAAGAGAAGGGAACATACGGTGTTGCTATAGCTGAGTGACCCCGTCAATCATGCTGTTTAGTGCAGATATGCAGGCCTGTGACAACCAGACATGAATGTGTAGAACGAGTTGACTTCCTGTTTGGAAAAACCTTTAGCTTACAGATACAGTTTTTCTTTTCACAAGAGTGCAGTTTTTCTTTTCACAAACAGTGGTCCTGTTATGGTGTATAGGGTATACATAATATTTTGAAATGTAATTGATATCGCAATATGGCTCAGTGTGATTGACAAATCATACACATTACGATCCCACTGAATAAATTTATGTGCATCTGGTTTCAAGCACAGCGCTGTGTTCGCTGTGTTCACACAGCTTATGATAAAGTGTTTCTGCTTCTCAGAGCATTATTTTATAGTCATATTTAATTGGTTAAACAGTGGGAATATGATCTGTGAAAACCCAAGTGGAAATAGATTTTTTTTAAACTCACTTCATGGTGAATGAAAAAGTTAGTTCTTGTGAAGGGTAAACTACTGTAAGTGTGAACACTCAGATTTTTCAGATCATTCAGCCCTAAAAGGATGGATCACATAATAAAAATAAATAAATGTATTTTCTATGCATATGCACTCTAAATAAATAAAAAAAATCATCATAATTGATGGTAAATACACTTTGGTCAAATAAATACAGTATATGAAAGCTCAAGTGGAAATACATTTTTACAAACTCACTTTTTGGTTACTGAAAGAGGTTTGAGTTGGTTCTAGTAAAGAATAAACCCAAGTTTTCATCAAATCGTTCAGTACTAAATAGATGAACCACATTTTTAATTATTATCATTATTTCATTATTTAAAAAATATTTTTATTTTCTATGCAGATGCACTCCTACAAAATCACCCCATACATCCTAGTTCTTTCCAAATATAACTATTAAAGTCCCCTTGGTAAAATTATTATTTTTTTTTAATCATATCATAAATATATGTATTCATATGTTTTCATATATGTATATATCAAAGAAAAACTAAATATTGCAATGTCAGTTTATTTCCAATAACATGCAGCCCTACAGTGCATTGTCCTCTGTGGTGCCAGCCATGATTTCTACTGGATATTTGTCAACTAATTTATCTCTCTTATGGTGTTGGGTATAATGTCCTTGCAGAGGACCTGATGTACAGAAACAAATGCATCAGTAATATTTCATTGCTCCTGGTGACACTTGGCATGTAGATTTTCCATCACAGGGGTAAGGCCTGCAGTGCACTGCTGTATGCAAATGGTAGAGAGGAGAACCGGGCATGTTTGTCACATACCATGAATGCAATAGTAGGTCCATTACAGAGACGATTTATTTGGAGATGTTTACTTTTGGAGCAGACAGTGTTTCTCACCGCCTTTAATTGGATTCCTCCCCCTCCCTGTGTTTTGTTGGGCTTCGGTGGTGCCTTTCTGCGGGGTGTACGGCCATTGGCCCTGTTCCAGGAACAGCAGTGCTTCTTTAGGGTTGAGAGCTTCACACTCCATCAATAGTAAACAGACGTATGGATCCAAGGTAAAGGATTCAGTGTCTTTCCACCAATACAGAGGGGTTTCTGGTCGAGGTCTTGACCTTGAAAGTGAGATAAAAGCTTGTTCTTGCTCTGTTCCACTGCCTTATGAAAGTGAGCCTTCATCATCCATTTATAATGTTTAAGGGTGGACTGACTGACTGACAGGAGTGGGAATCAATTTCACTCAGCCTTGGCCTTCCTCACATCCTAACATAATGGCCTGTAATAAAGCATGATGGCTGAGTGGATTTAGACGAGATGGGTGTGGAAGGAGAAGCCTGGCACATGAACAGCAATCTTAGACCGGATACTCTATGCAAGTATGTGAGCCAATGACGGAGCTGAACAAGGTAGATTACATAAACTTGTGTATAAATAGATGTCTGAATAATAACACATCCAGTGTAATGGCCCAGATGTTTGAAGCTAACTCTATAGCCCTCTTGAGTACTGAGGTTTGTTAATGCCACACTAATGCATGAACTCGCATATGGGTCATTCTCAAAATATTGTCAAACATGTCTGTTGACTTTTTGTTCATGAAAAAAAAGTTAAATAACTCTATTTACAAAGCATAATTCTTCAACAGTTTATTGAAAATGTGAAATTGTTTGATTGTTGTTGTGCACTTTTGATACTGTTGATCACAGTCTATTACTCACACATCTTGAAACAGTGTTTGGTGTGTCAGGGACTGTTTTAAAGTAGGTTTGATCCTATTTCACCCACTGTTCCCAGTTCATTTCTATGGGAGGTCATAGGTCAGAGATTAGCTCTATTTTCACTGGTGTTCCTCGGGGCTCAGTCTTGGGCCCTTTACTTTTTAATATCTATCGGTGACAACTTGGCCATCTCTTGAGATCTCACGGCCTCCATTATCATTTGTATGCCAACGATATGCAGATTTATATATATTCAAAACCTGATGATCACCCTGACACTTCTTTTGTTTCTTATTGTATTACTGAGATAAAAACATGGATGAGTAACAATTTCCTGTGTCTGAAGAGTGGTAAAACCAACGTTATGCTCATTGGTTCCTGTCATCAAATTTCTAAAGCTGGTTCTCTGTCTTTGACTTTTGATGGCTCTGTTTTGGAAATTCAGAATAGAGTGAGGAATCTTGGAGTTATTTTTGATGCTAACCTGTCATTTGATTATTTTTGTTCAGAGCACTGTTAAAACATATTTTTTCCATTTCAGAACCATAGCCAGATTGGGTCCCACTTTATAATAAGTGGCCTGAACTACTATGTACTTACATCAAAAATAAGTACAATGTACTTATTGTCTTCATATTGTATTGAAAAACACTTTTGTTGCTATTGAGGTGGGATGCGGGTAAGGTTATGGACAGGTTTGGTGGTAAGGGTAGGTTTAAGGGTGGGTTAAGGTGTAAGGGATGGGTCAACAGTGTAGTTATAAATGTAATTACAGAAATTAATTACAGATGTAATTACATACAGATATTTTTCAAATATAAGTACAATGTAAATACATGTATGTACACAATAAGTGCATTGTACTAAATGATTCATTTAAATGTAAGTACATAGTAGTTAAGGCCACTTAATATAAAGTGGGACCCAAGATTGCATCCCATGTTAAATTTTACTTAATCTTACCAACCCCAAATGTTTTGACATATCCCCTTCATCTGGAATTCCACTTAAATGATATTTCCAGTCATTTAATACTTTATTTTTACTGATTTAAGTTGATTATTAGCAAAAAACCAAAAAAGTAAAATAGAAGTAAATAATAATATAAATTTAAAAAAAAAATAGTACACAACTTTTTGACACTGGCGTTGCATTTGCATTGTTAATATGTGTTTCAAAAGTGCATATGGTTATTTTCCCACTATGGTAAAAAAATGTAACAAATACTTTTTGATATTGTTTGTGTACAAGCTTTAGATTTAGAAGGAATAATAAAAGTAGGAACAGCAGTCTGAAAAACTGAAGAAAAAACGATTCAAAACTAATTGTACTTGTTGTAAAAAACAAAATTTTTTGAGAAAGATGATTTGTACCATATGTAACATATTTTAATCGTGTGTACCTACAACAGGACCACACACTTGCAATATGTCGGCAAAGCATTTGCGTCTGTGTTTGTGTACTATTTTTCTGGCCTGTAGGTCACACGTCCCACTGAGGAGCATCTGCGCATGGGACAGTGGGGCCACTGCAGTACTGCAGTACCCCGGGAATTGGGTTCGGCTCTTTTTAACAAACAGCGTCTGGCGGGGATTGGGCAGTGTGGATGCAGGCCAGCAGGCCAGATGTGTTGCATCTGACGTGTGCATATATTCTCTAACTGCGTGGTGTGAAGAGACACACTTTATCATCACGTTGGCCGGTGCGAGTGTTAAGTCAGCACAGCTGTGAGATTCATTAGCAGGTCTGGGGAAGATTCCACTTAAACATGATATGCATCCAAGTTTTCAATGCTCCTCTTTATGGGGATTATATCCTGGTCATTTGCGAGTCTTTGAGCTCTCTTGTGTATATTATGGGATTAGATTGCGATTTTAGGATTTTTTCTCATGGTTTGGCCCATTGATGACATTTAATCTGTAATAACACAGAGCACAGAAAGCCATAACAGTTTATGTGATGTATCGTAGACAACTGTGCCTTAAAGGTGAAGTGCATCATTTCTTCATCCAAATTCGCATGCTGTCAGAATAGGCTGCATGATTAAAGGTGCACTAAGTGATTTTTGCCAAACGATGTTGATATTTGAAAGCACCAAAACAAACACGCCCATACCCCAACAGGATCTGCCCCAATCTCTGCCCCACATGTACGTACACAACCCTAGCATAATGACGATTGCAAGCAAAGATGACACACAAGCATATTCAAACAAAAGCCAACACAGATATTGTTGCTATTGAGGTGGGATGCGGGTAAGGTTATGGACAGGTTTGGTGGTAAGGGTAGGTTTAAGGGTGGGTTAAGGTGTAAGGGATGGGTCAACAGTGTAGTTATAAATGTAATTACAGAAATTAATTACAGATGTAATTACATACAGATATTTTTCAAATATAAGTACAATGTAAATACATGTATGTACACAATAAGTGCATTGTACTAAATGATTCATTTAAATGTAAGTACATAGTAGTTAAGGCCACTTAATATAAAGTGGGACCCAAGATTGCATCCCATGTTAAATTTTACTTAATCTTACCAACCCCAAATGTTTTGACATATCCCCTTCATCTGGAATTCCACTTAAATGATATTTCCAGTCATTTAATACTTTATTTTTACTGATTTAAGTTGATTATTAGCAAAAAGCCCAAAAAGTAAAATAGAAGTAAATAATAATATACATTTTAAAAAAAAATAGTACACAACTTTTTGACACTGGCATTGCATTTGCATTGTTAATATGTGTTTCAAAAGTGCATATGGTTATTTTCCCACTATGGTAAAAAAATGTAACAAATACTTTTTGATATTGTTTGTGTACAAGCTTTAGATTTAGAAGGAATAATAAAAGTAGGAACAGCAGTCTGAAAAACTGAAGAAAAAACGATTCAAAACTAATTGTACTTGTTGTAAAAAACAAAATTTTTTGAGAAAGATGATTTGTACCATATGTAACATATTTTAATCGTGTGTACCTACAACAGGACCACACACTTGCAATATGTCGGCAAAGCATTTGCGTCTGTGTTTGTGTACTATTTTTCTGGCCTGTAGGTCACACGTCCCACTGAGGAGCATCTGCGCATGGGACAGTGGGGCCACTGCAGTACCCGATGCCTGCGGGAATTGGGTTCGGCTCTTTTTAACAAACAGCGTCTGGCGGGGATTGGGCAGTGTGGATGCAGGCCAGAGTAGGGTTTGTGTTGCATCTGACGTGTGCATATATTCTCTAACTGCGTGGTGTGAAGAGACACACTTTATCATCACGTTGGCCGGTGCGAGTGTTAAGTCAGCACAGCTGTGAGATTCATTAGCAGGTCTGGGGAAGATTCCACTTAAACATGATATGCATCCAAGTTTTCAATGCTCCTCTTTATGGGGATTATATCCTGGTCATTTGCGAGTCTTTGAGCTCTCTTGTGTATATTATGGGATTAGATTGCGATTTTAGGATTTTTTCTCATGGTTTGGCCCATTGATGACATTTAATCTGTAATAACACAGAGCACAGAAAGCCATAACAGTTTATGTGATGTATCGTAGACAACTGTGCCTTAAAGGTGAAGTGCATCATTTCTTCATCCAAATTCGCATGCTGTCAGAATAGGCTGCATGATTAAAGGTGCACTAAGTGATTTTTGCCAAACGATGTTGATATTTGAAAGCACCAAAACAAACACGCCCATACCCCAACAGGATCTGCCCCAATCTCTGCCCCACATGTACGTACACAACCCTAGCATAATGACGATTGCAAGCAAAGATGACACACAAGCATATTCAAACAAAAGCCAACACAGATAAGTTGTGTGAAACAATGCAAAATCAACGGTACTCACCTATCAAAAAGATACAACACAACCTCGGCGTCCGATTCAAGCCCTTCCCGCTCCTTGAGTTTCTCTCCACCGTTGGAAAGTTGCTCCGATATTTAAGTGGGTCCTTCCTCTTGCCTGGTCGTAAACCTTCTTTTTAATGTTTTGTTCCTCCAAAATGTTCCTCTTTTTTATCTTCCAATTCTCTCTATCAATAGTCGATCTGCAAATATCCATCTGTGCACTCAAATTTAGCGCTCTCTTCTCTCTATCATTAAAAGACATGCCCCTTACTGCTGATTGGCTACAAGTGTTTTTTGGGACTCGATAAGTTGTGTGAAACAATGCAAAATCAACGGTACTCACCTATCAAAAAGATACAACACAACCTCGGCGTCCGATTCAAGCCCTTCCCGCTCCTTGAGTTTCTCTCCACCGTTGGAAAGTTGCTCCGATATTTAAGTGGGTCCTTCCTCTTGCCTGGTCGTAAACCTTCTTTTTAATGTTTTGTTCCTCCAAAATGTTCCTCTTTTTTATCTTCCAATTCTCTCTATCAATAGTCGATCTGCAAATATCCATCTGTGCACTCAAATTTAGCGCTCTCTTCTCTCTATCATTAAAAGACATGCCCCTTACTGCTGATTGGCTACAAGTGTTTTTTGGGACTCGGTCCGACATTGCGGTCAAAAGCATTTTTCAAAAATTGCTTAGTGCACCTTTAATTGAAATCACACCAAACTCGCAATATGACTTAGTGTGAGTGTCTGATAAGAGAAGGCTGCAATTTAATTAAATAAACATACTGTGTTCATTTACACTGGTGTTTCCAGCATCTCAGAGCAGTTCAGTTCACAGTGAATACTGCTCCACATGAACTCATCTCTGCATCTGCTCTGAGTTTGGGTCGCTTATAATATGTGTTTGGAAACACAACATGTGCCAGCCGTCTTCTGAACTTGTAATGAGAAGCTTGTCAACAAAAGAGAAGTTTTATGAGCTTCCTGTTATTATTTCTATATTACTATTGTTACTTTTTATTGTATAATAATAATAATAATAATAATAATACTTATTATTATTATTATACAGTCAAATGTACAAGTCTATATTATTATTATTATTATTATTTTTTTTTTACAGTGATATTAATATTTAGCACACAATTTTTTGGCCAAGTTGTTCAGCCCTACATCCTTTTTAAATTGGGGGAAAAAAATAGATATATACTTTATTATAGTCACATAAATATTTAATCATCCACTTTTTGGTCAAATTGTGCAGCCATACAAACCCTTTTTATTACATTTTAATTTGCAGTTGCAATTTTTTTTTTCTCTTTTTTCTGTTTTTAATCCAAATCGTCAATTCCCATGTCAGAGTATGCATTTGATGAATAACTTCTCGATCAGTAAAAAGTATGTTCTATAAGTATGAGACATCTCTCCATTGGATGTCTACTTCAGAATCTAGTTTCCTATTGTTTTATGAATACTACATATTTGGGTATAATTTTGACATGACAAATTTCTGCATTTAACCCATCCAAGTGCACACACACACACCGTGAACACACACCCAGAACAGTGGGCATCCATAATGCTGCGGCACCCGGGGAGCAGTTGGGGGTTCGGTGCCTTGCTCAAGGGTCTCACCTCAGTCGTGCTATTGAAGATGGAAGAGAGCACTGGTTATTCACTCCCCCCACCTACAATCCCTGCCGGACAAGTCCGACTCTCTAACCATTAGGCCATGACTGCCCCCAATATATTAGAATATTATTTATATTAAGAAAGCAGGCATATTTGGACAAGTGGACTGTCTCAAACAGGTCTTCTAAGCGGGACTTCCTCCAATCTCTCGTTGGTCAGGGAATCAAGCTCACACCATTGGTTACTGTGTTCAGCTGGTTGGAATGTGATGATAGAACCACAGTGTTAGACTTTTCAGGGAAATCAGTCTACCTGATTATACAGTAGTTGACATTGCACATTAAACTGTGGCAGGATAATGTATTTAAACATTGGAAAAAATGACACACTTCACCTTTAAAAACACTTTAGTTCTGAGCACATACTCTTGTATACTCTTGTGCTTTGCAGGTGGTTAGATTAGCACAATGGCCATGGCGGCTCTTTTCAGGCAGTAATAACATCCTGTGCTATTTCACCCTGTCTCTGTGGACCACTGTCTCTAAATATCCATGGCTCAGGTTTACAGGCAATGTGTGAAATGCTGTACGATGCTAATTGGCTCTGCCTGCATGTGTGTGCGTGTTTGGGTGTGTGTGTATGTGTGTGTGTGTGTGTGTGTGTGTGTGTGTGTGATGTGAAATCATGGTGAGACAGCCTGTTTAAAATGCAGAGCAGTCACGGCTAGAGGAATGCTTCAGTTCGCTTTCGCCATCTGGTCACTTTCACTGTGACTTAGAAGCATCACCCCAACAAACGCTGCAAGCCGCCACATCACACACACACACACACACACACACACACACACACACACACTCACACTCACACACTGGTATTCCTATCATTATGGGGACATTCCATAGGCATACAAACTGTTTTTTTTTACCTTCTTCTTTTGTGATAAAGACATACACTTCAGCATACTTTATAAAAAGAATACTTATTACAGAAAATATATACTCAGTTGAATGATATTTGCAATCAAAATATATTATAGTTTATTATATAATATCATATAATATTAAATGCAATTACTTTACCTGAAATACTGTTAAAGTGTACTACGGAATACACAATATAATTAAAATATATTGTCATTTACATTAAAATTTGTATGTAATGTATTTGTATTAAAATATATTTGTAATTACACATTTGTAACGATGAAGTTGTAATTTTAAAATTACAAAATTAAGTAAAATTACAAAATTACATAATTATAATCAAGTACTTCACATGTGCTTGATTATGTTAGTCAACACATCAAAATACTACTTGTACTTAATAAGTGTAATAAGTCTGAAAAAAAAGATTTACTTTAAAGTAAAATGTTTAAAATGTTTGAAGTACACTACAAGTGCACATTTTCCTATTATTTTATGAAAACTGCATTTTTGGGTATAATTTTGACATTTTTAATTTGACATATTATATAGTAAGAAAGCTGATTTTTGGACAAACAACTGTAAACACTTCTCCAATCTCTAATTGGTCAGGGAAACAAGCTCACACCATTGGTTACTGTGTTTAGCTGATCAGCTATAATACACTATAAGTGCACATTCAATCCAATTAAGCACACTTATTTTTCACAAAGGCACACACATATACAATACTGCATTTGCTATTTCCTGCCTACATAGGCAGCATTCTAACCTCAAATAATGTTCTTCATGGGCAGCAACTTTAAGCATTACACAAATAGTGCTCTTTACAAAAAGACATGTCTTACAGTTCATTTCCATAGAATTTGGCATTAGCATGATGCTAACCTAACAACGTGATGGTCCAAGCATAAAAATGCACAAACAATAAAAATATTGGGTAATTATATTTATTTTTGTCTATGTTGATAATGAACCTATACTATAATAAATTCTATTTTTAACAGAAATTTCCCTTGTCTGCCATCCTGGATGAATTCTTTTCCCTGAGCTTGTTGCAATGCATTCTGATTGCGTTCTCCTTCAAGGATATATGCAATGATGCCAAAAGAAAGCGTTTTAAGCCGGGCTCACACTACAGGAGTTTTAAAATCCTAACCGATTATGAAATCTGGTTACAGCACACACATAAGGAGAATCTTTGCAGACTATCTTCCCTCAAATCTTAAACATGCTTTGAAAATCGTGGCGCATTACACACTATAAGATGTTGCTAAGATGATCATGCCAGAGGGAGCGCCTCACGTGATCTCACGCAGCAGATCGTCATTGATATTTCAGTGTTTTTTTACATATGTTAGTTAGCTTGCTAGCAGATTTCTGCACTCACCCAAGTGCGTTCAAAACTGAGGCGATTTCACCCCACTTCTCTTTCTCCTTACGGTTGTATGTTTTCATTATACAGACAGTCGTGTTACTACAAAACATCAAGAAGCAATTTCCTCCGTCTCCACTATCCAACAGAGCTGTATAGCAGCTGTTTTGCGGTCGCGCATTGGCTATTGTGAAAGTACTGATGTAATCATAGCCGTCATCATCCCGATTTAAATCCTAAAAATCAAATATTGTGTGCAAGCAGATCGGGAGGTGCAAGATTCGATCGGTGAACGCCTCGCATTACCAGAAAATCTGCACCAAACATCGGAGCTGATCGAGGTGCTCGACAAGATTTTTGCTCCGATTCTCGGGAGGGGGAAATCGGGGCTAAATCGGGCTAAAAATCCTGTAGTGTGAGCCCGGCTTTAGATGCTCACTACTTTTTGGAAAAGAAAAAGTAATTCCTTCTATACAGGCCCAGACAGGCACTGTTTCAACCGGATACCAACTTCAATTTCCTCTTTACGCTTTATATAATACACTCACTCACGCTTCTAGTCACTGAGATGTGATTACAACACCACAAATGGCTTGTGTGGCCAGCGGCGGATAAAATTGGTGACTGGTGCTCAGACTGCCTTGAGGGAGGAAGAGGGTGAGAGGAGGTGATTAGTTTGTTTGGAGATTAGTTAGATGGAGATGTGAGTCTTCATCCATCTGGCTTTATTAAAAAAATAAATAAAGAGAGGAACACAAATGAGAAACAGAGAGGGAAGAGGAAGGGGGACAGAGTGAATTTTTATAGCATGTTTTAGAGTACACATACTCTTATATGTTTATGACACTCATTTGAGTGTTTCCCAGATTTGTTCAACACTATTACTCAGTACTTATACTAAGTAATAAATGTTGGTGGGTAAATCCTCCCCCATTTGTGTGGGTGGAAAAGGGTTTGAGTCCCTCTTTTATTGTAAAGGTATGGTCATATTTACTGTTGTTTGCTGATTTTTTTGCTGGCAAAATTCAGTCGCGAATGTGATTTTTTTACGTGAGGATGAAAAGTTTCCCCACACAGATTTTGCAACAGGTTCAAGTTGGTCATACGATTCACCCAGTTGACAAACAGAAAGCTGCTTGGGTTGAAATTGACAACATACATCGCTTTACCATTTACAATAGACAGTAGACCTTTTATGCCTGCTAAATTTTGCTGAAATGTGGCAGATGTGAAGCTATTTGATTTTTTTATACTTTTTTCAATGTAATTTAAATGTTTTTAATGTAAAATGATTTGATTTTCCTCGAACTCGATTTCACCCACCGGGTGAAAATATCTAGTATATAGGGGACCAGAATACCATTGAGCCAGCAACCACATATCAACACATTAAAAACCTCTCAGAAAACCCTAGCATTGTGAGTAATGCAAGCACCGCTTTCCTCAGAAAATACAAAAATCTAGTTTTTGTATACTGCCTCCATCAATAAAAGGGGTGAAAAGGTTGGCAATATGCATAAAAAAATGCATATTTATTCTCTTGGCAGATGCTACACCCAAAACAACATATGGCATCTCATAAAGGAAAATGAAGATAATATTAAAAACGGAAGGGCAAAAATGAGTGGAGATAATATTTTAAAATATCATTCAAAATAGAAACCATGTAATCTGCAGTGTGTTAATGCATGCTGAGTCTGTTGACCTATACATATGGATTTATCACGCATTAAATTTATGTGCACATAGATTAACATGTTCTTAGACTGTCAGAGTATTAAAGCTGGCCTACGTAAGGCCAAATCCCAAAGGTTTGCTCTGCTCATGAGTGCGTGAGTGCACAGGTGCTAGGCCTGCGAAGATCTGCCATGTGATAGTCTACTGTACCTTCAGCCAAGAGCTGACCCTCGGTGTCAACGGAAAGGGGCAACAGATGCAGCGAATGGACAGATGAGAGGAGAGCTAGGAAAGGGGGAGGGGAAAAGTAAAAGATGTCATCATTTTGAGGAGCTGTAGAGTTGGTGACCTGCAGTAGTCTTTACTTTAGTGTCACATTAGACTGCATACAGACGAAAAACTGAGGAAACATTTCAGTAACGGCATGAAAAAATTGGATTTTGGAGATTTCGATGGGAATGTAAAAATACCCTATTGACATTTTACTTAAATCTCACTCATTTATACTTAGCCTAACAAGATATTGTGGCCACAAATTATAAATTTGTTCCTACAGCTTATTAACTCTTTCCCCGCCATTGATGAGTTATCTCGTCTTTTAAAAGAAAACGCTTTCGTGTTTTCACTGTTATACACTCGGGGGCGCTATTACGCATCTTCTGAACGAGTACAAAACCTCCCGAACAAAAATACATGTGAACAGGATGGAAAAACTAGCGATCTCTTATGTAAACAGATGCATATGAAAAATAATGCGATCATCAGCAATAGACAGCATATAAATGAAAACGGCATAATGTTACTGAGTAAAATGTTGATCCAGGAAGTGGTATATGTCTGTGCAAGCTTTGGAGGTGTTGATGGAAGCGATTTACTGGATTTATGCTTTGATAATCGTACTGAATATTATCCAGATGTAGGTTTTGATAAAAATGTGATTTTCTCACCTTTTTGTTTAAAATTATGCATTTTGTATGAAATCTACCTATATTCAAGTGTTGATAAAAAAAAGAATGCTTTAAGCTAGAATAAAACTGATTTTTTTGTTTAAAAGTAGAGGCTCTGATCTTTATTTTGGGGTAATGCATATTCAAATATTCATACAGCAAAATATACTGGAGGCCATCACATTTGAGTGAAAATCATCAAAATCGCTGGCGGTGGCTGCCAACTTTAAAAAAAAATGCTGGTGGGGAAAGAGTTAATTTGTTCCCTTATTTTTGTTAAATCATGGTCGTGATTCATCTAAATTAAAATGAGGGAAGGAATTAGTACAATGTGGCCACAATAGAACGAAAACAAAGGAAGGAATTAGTACAATGTAGACACAAATTAAAGGGTAAATTCACCCAAAAATGAAAATTAGCTTGTGTTTTACTCGCTCTCGAGGCATCCTAGGTTTATATGACTTTCTTCTTTCAGACAAATCCAATCAGAGTTATATAAAAAATTGTCCTGGCTGTTCCAAGCGTTATCATTGCAGATGATAACGCTTGGAAGCCGGAGCCATGTGAGACACGTTTTGTAATGGATGCATGCACTTTATTTGAAGTCTTGTGGACTGTTGAATAGAATCACCCACCCACTGCAATGATAATTCTTGGAATAGCCAGAACAATTTGTAATAAAACTCTGATTTGGTTCATCTGAAAGAAGAAAGTCATATACACCTAGGATGCCTCAAGGGTGAGTAAAACACAGGCTAATTTTCATTTTTGGGTGAACTAACCCCTTAATAAATTAAAAGAATTTAATAAAAAAGAATTGGCTCTCTTTACATTTATGAGTTTGAATAAAAAGGAAATTGATTTGGAATGGCAGGATGAGGAATTTAGTGAATTACAGTTTAAAGAAATAAAGTCAGACAACAGAACATTTTAGTTTTAGCAAATGAAATATCATACATTTTGACCAGTAATGCCTATTTATTCCTTCATATACAGAATCATTTTTGAATGTTAAGACATACATGTAATTCGACATATTTACCAAAATTCTGATCAATACTCTCAAAACAATTACCAATGCCATCAAAAGCACATTGTTTTCAGACAGCATTATAAAATAACACAGACATTAAAATTTGGGGAAAATTTGAGAATTCTAGGGAAGAAATATCTATTAATGAATGATAACGTTTATTGGTAATCCATATTGAATTAATATTTTTATGAATTCTGCATTTAAATTACATTTCTGCATCCTGTTTGCTGCCTCGTTTCAAATTCAAGAACTGCACTGGAATTTAAAACACCTCCTCAATTCAAGTGAGAGTGATTGGCGACCCTGCTCCTGTCGACTGCATGTGACATTTCTATACAACTCCCTATCACATATTGCAAAGTCGGTCCCAATAGTTCTCACACAAACTCATTGTGTCAAGTTCATTCTTGACACAATGTCAACAGGGCTTGTGCTCGTTTTTGCACAGAATGAGCACATAGAGTTGGAGAGATGTGGGCAGCAGTGTGATGTTTTTTATGCCCACTTCCTACTGCCTTTCTGTCTTCTTGCAGTCTCTCTCTCAGTTTCATTGGCCACTGCTCATTACTATAGTCTCATTACTCAGAATCGGTCAGCCAGATGTTATACAAGTTTGAAATGTATTATAGAACCATTGCAGTGTGACTCACAACAAAGCAGACCAGAAGAGCATCAGTGATGCCACATACTACAAACTGGTTACGATGTAGGAATTTTCCCACTTCTTAAAGGGGTCATGAACTGAGAAATCAAAATTCCATTGATCTTTTGACATATAAGAGGTTATTGTGCTATAAATACATATTGTAATTTTCAGAACTCAAAACTGCATCATTAGCTTAAAAACAGCTTATATTGAAGCCCGTCTGCCAAAACGACAGCTTGTGGAATGTGCCATGATGTAAGTGTGGATAAGCACCGCCTCCACAGAAGAAGATCAACGCCTGCTTCTACATCACAGCCTGTTTAGCCCCGCCCACCGATTTGTGCATGTAATGTAAATAACGAGAGAGACCAAGGCAGGTCTACACAGAAATGAAATGATAAAGATGTAAAAATGTGAATACAACAAGATGCTGTGCAGTGCCAAGTTGTGGAAAAACGCAGTATTTGCATTGCATTCCTTCTGATCCCAATGTTAGGAAAGAGTGAATTAACTTTTTTTAAATGAAGATCCAGACAGCGTCAGTAAGAACTTGGTCCTTTGTTCGCTTCATTTTTCCATGGATTCGTTTACAAACAAGGAACAATTCGACACAGGATTTTCAGAACGATTGAAACTGAAAGTCGATGCTGTTCCGACTATATTGGATCCAACAGTATTGTCGCAACACAAGTGTGAGTAACAGTTTTTATTACATGGTCACTACTGCTTTGTCTGTTAAACAGATCATTTGATGCGAGTATTTATGGATTTTTAACCTAAATCACAGCAGCGTCCATCTGTGAAGGACATAGACTGTCAAACACAACTGTTAACCAATCATAGCAGAGTCTTCAATCCGCCACACCTATTCAAACAGAGCGTTCTGATGAGGGGGGTTAGAAACAGGACAGAAAATAGCCCATTACTTCTAAATGATGATGTTTTTGATGTAAACATCTTTATAACATTATAAGTGGATCTCAGAGATAAGTACAAAATAATAAAAAAGGTAGTTCAGGCCCCCTTAAAGACAAATGCCATTGTTGAGCATTTACTCCTTAAAAGTGCAGTGTACAGTACTAAAGACAGTCTCAAAAATGCAGTTTGATGCAGTCCCTGTTTACTACCGTCACAAACATAGGGTTATAGGAATTTAGATATAGGAACTAGCCACCAGGATGGTCCCTCAAGAACAAAATTTTCCCATATATAGGGCCATTTTCCTGGTTGAGTTCACACTGCCAGTAGGAATTCTTAAGTGACATAAAGAAGTACCTAGGCCAGAGAAGTACTTAGACTTTGCGTAAGTCTATCTATCACTCTTTTCCACGTTCATGGAGATTTGGAGTAAGTAAAAACAAGAGTGTGCTTACATAGCTTTTTGAAAATGTGTTTCGTATGACATGCGTTTGCCGAATCGACATACAGTAACGTCACTGGTAGTTCCTATTGTGCTGGGGTAGACCCTACTCTGAAGTAGAAGCTAATTTAGTCCCCCAAAAAGGTGTTCCTATAACAAAAATCATTCCCAGGTCCTACGGTGCGAACACGCCAAAAAGTGGGTACTTCTGCCAATAGTTATAGGAGCTATGAAAACACTCCTCTAGTGTGAAAACCCCTTATGTATCCAATCGCATAACCCTGCTGGTTGTAGACAACCCTGTAAAATTCATTCTTCCTCTTCTTCGCAATCAGCTTCTGGTTCAAACATGTATGGCTGAATTAATCCAATATTGCCACTTGCCATTCTGTAGCGTTTACTACTGTAGTTAACCGAGTGAAAGTGGAGCAGGTAGTCTGAGCTGGAGTGATTGAGCGGAGGCGAGGAAATATATTGCATATTCAGGAAAAAGATAGTTTACTTAGCTTATGGAAAAAGACATAGATTGAGTGGTCAGAGAAAGAAAAATAGTGTGTGACAGACAGAATGGCTGCAGGAAGTGAGGGATCGTGGCTGAAAGGCTGGAGGAAGGGAGTGAGCAGATGTGAGAAGTTGACTTCCGTTGCATGCTCCTTTGTGTTGAATGTCTGCAAACACAATCGCACACATTTGTCTTCATTAACAGTTGAGAAGCGTTGGGGTCTGACAGTGGCAGGCCGGCTATCCACAGGCGCTCAGAATCCTCCCGGATGCTTCCGCAGGCCCTAAAGACACACTAATTAGCTTTGCGGTGTAATGGCCAACTAATGACTTTGTCCTCATATAGGAGTCTTATGACAGAAATGCACAGGCCTGGTTTCCTGTTTGTCATATAACACTGAACTCAGAGCTGTCAGCGACGTGCCCGGCGCTGCCCGGAGAGAGAACAAAGAGAAATAATCCACAGATGAAGGTCTGTTCTGCTTTGACACACAACTACAGATTGTACCTTGGTGCAACAGAGTGGATAGAGGGCAGCTGAAAGACATGGATATGCTTCATAGTGAATGCCAATTAGGTGGAAGCTGTAGGGCAGGGAGATGAAATGGCCAGTCAGGGAGGATCAGACATGGCTCTTGGCTTCTGTTCTGGCATCAACTGCCAGTCACGGTAGGCTTTTTCATTTTTACACACAGAAAAATAAAAGCAAAGATATCTCTACAGCGAACTCCAGCACAACCCCATTTGTCCTCACTGGTGACAACTGCTCATTTTTCTTGCCTGTTTAGCTACAAATGTGCTGAACAAAGTGAGAGAAACATCTTGCAAGACAATTGTTTTTTCATCTTTTGTGTCTGAGCTTCAGTTTTACTGTGGATTTTGGCTGGATTCATGTATATTTTGACTTTGGTGGCTACATTATTATTCATTTAAACTTGTTTTGTCTCCATATTTATGTAAGATAAAATGCACTTTCTGCTGGTCATTATCACAAAATAGACCATTATGCAGTAATAACTTTGCTTATATATTCATTTGAGTTGTTTTTTTTTTGTTATTCCCTGTAAAAAACATTAAAAAACATTATTTAATTGTCAATAACACAAAACATTGATGGTAACAAAAAATGAGAGGAAACACAGAATACATACTATTTAAATAAAATCTAATCATATGTGATGTGTCAAGCAAAGACTTCTGGTAATGTTTATTTACTTCATCATTGATACAGTAATTCATAGATTTGCTTGCAAAAACCATAAATTTGACAGCATTTTACAGTAATATTATTAAGAGTGTGGCATTAAACCATCATATATGTTAACGTAACGTACAGTTAACAGGTTTTTAATGTAACATTAAAAAGACATAAGTTTAAGTGTATGAGACAACCGCAAATAGCTCAATTATAAAGTTAATTAATCCAGGCCAGTAGGTGTCAGAGTACAGTCCTGGGTCACTGAAACAAAGAAGAGCCAAAACACACACAAAAAAAATTGCAGATGCTTCTCATTATATTAACTGATGTTTTCTGTTTTACTTGCTGGCCTGGAAATCCTCAAAAAATGTGCTGTGCAGAAGATAATTAATGAATGTTAAGCAATTTGCAAATAAAAACGTGCAACACTTCATTTATTAATATACTGTAAATGTATTGATAGCAGCATCACTTACAGTAAGCACAGTGATGTAATGCACTTGTGTCATCAGTAATTGATACTCAAAGCCAAAAATGTGGCTCTAAATAATTACATGTTTCAGGAAGGAATTTATTGGTCGTACCATTAGCGATCTCATATATCCTATAAATGTAACATAGACTGGTTTCCCACCGGCCTTCATTCCCATCTCAATGACCACTCATCCCCAACAGCACTAAAAGATTACAGAGAGCCATCAGTGCTGCGCTTCACTGGATCTTAACCAATGCTCCAGCCGGAATTACATTTCTGTAATACATACCGAGGGATTCTCCAGCTTTTTCATCTCACTAATGGGATTAGGATAATGCAAAGGTGTGCATGTTTCTGAGGAACAGTGTGGGAGGGAGAGAGAGGCTTTAGAAACCACAATCAAAAGAAACACTCTCCAGTGTAAACATCTGTCTCTTTAGTCAAACGCTACTGTCGTTGCTTAGTTTTAGTACACTTGCTGCTTTCTTGGATGTGGTGTCAGTGTCTTTGCTCCAGCGCGAGGACTTTGCGTTCTCCTCAGTCAGCTGGCAGAGGTCTAGTCCTACGGCGAGGGATCTTAAAAGCTCCTCTCCCATACAGCCATTTGTGCTTCTCGGATGAGCAGATGGAGAATTGCCTCCATTTGTTCGGATGCAGTGGCGCCTTCACCATTTCATTCAAGCTAAGTAGCCATATTCACCCGGAGCTGCAGATACGAGTGCTGATTCTGGGCTACTTGTGCTTGGCTTAAAGCCAAACTTGCGCGCAGTTGCCTTGGTTTTTAAATACAACCTTTTTTGGGTGTCATTTGACTAACTGCATCTGGATTGGGCTTTTTGAACCAGTCATTGTGGTGTTGACAGTGACAGGCTTAAATGAATTCTGCATATTTCCCTCCAAAATGTGTTTTTTCTCCATGAACGGACCTTGGTTTAATGGTGCCTTGCTAATGGTATTATTAGGAACAGTTTGCACTAAGTATGAATGATATTGTGCCCTCTTTTCCACTAAAGGGGAGTGCTGGTGTTAGTGTGCCAGTCTTTTCATAGATCTCTTCTGCTCTCAGAATGCTGTGAGATATGCTGCTAATCTCAGTGCACTAGCGAGAAGTCAAGAGAAGACAAGCAGAGGTTTAACCTACAGATGATGTGTGTATTTTTTTATGTTAATTTTTCTCTCCTATCCAGGCTTAATATGCAGTGACAACTGTAAGAAAGCCGTTTTTGTAGGTTGATTCCCCCAAAAAGCATAAACATTGTGGCTATGTGCTGCTATCAAAGCATTGCTCTGTTTGCTTTCTATGCTTTCTAATCAGTCCAACACATCAGCACTGGCTCAACCAATGGTGTGAGTATAGGGGCGGGACTATCAGTTCTGACCAACCAATTGGAAACAGTTTGAGAAACTTATATTATATATATATTATATTTAAACTCTGTTCTAATTATACCTTAGTTTTGAAGAGAGTTAATGTAGATTAATGTAATGTAGAACATAAATTAGCACCTCCATATATAAACTGACATTCATTTTGTATATGTAAAAGACATTACAATGGAAGACTGTTTCTGCTATGGAATTAAAAAAGAGAAAAGGTAATTGTTACTTTATATCTCACAATTATGGCTTTATTTCTCACACTTACGAGCTTACTCACAAGTTTGAGTTAACATCAAACAATTCAGGTGCATGCCGCAATTCTGACTTTCTTTTTTTTTCAGAATTAGGTTTACATCACCGTTCAGACATTAATTCTCACAATTTTAAGATATAAAGTTGTATTGTGAGATTTAAATTTGCATTGCGAGAAATAATGTTTCATAGTGAGCTGTAAAGTCAGAACTGTGTGTAATTAACAACAAATGAGAAAAGTACAACATTGTGTACTTATACTTAATAATGAGTGACAAACATTACAAATTATGCAATTTAATAAAAACAAAGGAAAATATAAAACTGATGATTATAAATACAAAGTACAAAAAATAAATTCAAAAGTAATGTACAATAAAGATATAATGTTGCATTATTAGATATGAATTCAGAACTGATTTAAACTCACAATTCTGAGAAATAAAGTCAGAATTATGAGGTAAATGTCACAATTGTTCATGTTGGAAACAAGCCTCCATATAATGCTACTTAGTGAATTCCTCCATTGGGATTTATGCCTGGAAAGTGTGCAGGTGTCATTTAGCATGCACATTAGATTCTGCCATAAATCTGATGTTGTGTGCAGGCTGCAGCTTGAGCATATGATGTGTTTGCACCAAAACATTAGATACACCATGGGTGGGTTACGATGGAGCATTGATATAGCTACAATCTTTTGCAAGTTCTGCATAGGTGAGACTGTATGCTGACGTACAGCATGCTGTGCTGAGCTTTTTAAACTGGTATGTGCATAGAATGCATTTGGTCTTACGACGAGAAGCATGTGGGACGTGTATCATCTGTTCCATGGCCTCAAGCGAATAAATAGATCACCCTTATGCTGGATGTCTGAAAGCACATACTCACGATGTTCTCAGAAATGGAATGTTCGGCATTTTGGATCCATCAGATGGATGTAGACAGAAGAACAATGGAACACGACTTTTAAAAATGCTTTTATAGAGTGCAACAGAAGCTGCCCACTTTATAAGCTATTAAAAAAGGTATAACACTGTGTATGTAAGATCATTAATTAAGAGTGAATCACCTACAGTTCTATAAAGCATTAGAAATGGTGTAATTAAATAAAAAATCTAAACAATGGAAAATATAAAACTGATTGATTAATTATGAATATGAAAGTACAAAAAACCCATGCACATAACCTAACAAGCTTCATTTTAGATACTCGTCCAAAAAAATTAATAAAATAAATAAATTACAGTATATACTATATATATATATATAGTTTTTGAAAAGTTTCACGTACAAAATAATCCCCATTCACACAGATTCACGAAAATGACTAAAAACGCTGTATTGTGCATGCCAGGCCAGTAGTTGATGTCACTGTTTCTATAGACTGAACACATAATACCACATATGTTTTCAAAAGTTAGCATTTTCAGGTCCCCACAACGCCGTTGTCATGTAAATGAACGGCCAAAAAGCATACAAATGTTTCCATTTTAAGTTGAAAATGGTGTGTGTAAACCCCCTATGAATGCAAACGATATTCCCCTTAATTTATTAAGCTTTTTTTTTTTTAACTATGGTAATGTTTTGAGCCAGACTGCTCTTTATTCATTCGTAATTGGTCTAAAGAAGAGCTGGCTGGCTTGAAATATTACAATTGTGGGAATGTCTTGATAAATGAATTAATGTCTTAATAAATTATTTTTTGCAGTCATAGTGTGCCAACCTTTGTCTTGAAGTTAGTGTCAGCACACAGCTGTGTGAAGTAATGTCCAAATAACATGAATAGATAAAGTTGCAATTACAAGAATAAACACACCTTGTGCTGAGCTGACACACATTCTGGGTTTCAGAAGTCTTCCCATCTCAAGGCCCCTAGCAGTCAGAGGTCCTGGCCACTGGCCCCATCCATAATTTGGCCCTGACATTTACCTGACCTTTTCATTTACCAAAGAACACATCACAAAACCAGATCCAGCTAATCAGATCAGTCTTGACATACTGCTGAGAGAAAAACAACTATTTGGATCTTGAACTGGAATCTTCTGGAATTGGAAGTTAAAAGTGATAAAAAAAATCAATTCACATCAAATTGATTGATCAATTTTACTTCCTAAGGAACATTTGGAAACTATCAAGCCTCTTGCACATGCATAACACATTTAAAGTCCCTTTCCTTTCTGTTTTTTTTTTTTCACATTCCGATCATAATGGACTCCAAATTTGAAAAGGCCCACTTGTTTGGAAGTGGATGCCACCTAAATGATTCAGAAATGTCAAGTGAGTCCATGAATTATAAAAGCAACATGGGTTGTGGTGTAAATATTTCATGGTATGTGAAAGTGAGTCGGATGGGTTGGGAAGTGAGTCCATGGGGTTTGTTGGTAATGACCAGTGTAAGAGAAGCACAGACTGATAGGAGGAGAGATGGGAAGATGTGTTTATCAGTTCTGCTGTGTTTCAGCTGGCCGTGCTTTACCCCACGCTGTCTTCTGGACCTTATGAGGGAGGAGATGATACTATACTGAGCCGTGTTTGTGATGCTACATTGCCTTCACACTAAGGACACATTACCCGCAGTGAGATCGAGATGAGGGAGGACGATACACTCTTATACTCTTACTTAGTATGCATGCTTTGGATTTTTCACCCACACAATAGAAAAATCACAAATGAGATCTTGGCTGTGCTTGAAAACGGAAAAATGTTGCTTCTGCAGGCAGTATAAGGCGGTATGAAGACAAGGCATGTCTGAATCCTATGATTATTGGTCAAAAACATACATTTACACACAAACTGACCACCAACCGCAACTTTCTGACAACTTTTCATACTCATACTGTATGTCAACAATTGGCTCATTTGAGTCTCTGTTCATTCCTCCTAAAGAAATTTAGCACAAATATCTAAGACAGATTGAAGATTAAATGAAACAGGCCTAAATGAGAATTCCAAGAAATCTTAGGGGACGTTCACAAAGATCGAGTTTTTGTGCATGGAATAAAAAAAAAACTTTTATACATTTTTTTTAATGTCCAACATCTTTTACCTTGAGAACCATGTTTTTACAAAGCCGTGTCATGCATGAGACAATTCAAAAGACATGAGACATGAAAACAATAAAAAAAAAAAACAATGCAAAATGAAAAAAGGAATCTGTCACTTATGAGATTTTGAGCAAAACACAAGTCTGTGCACGTCAAGCGATACTTGTCTCATCTTATGTATTTATGTATGCATTAAGGTAAAAGCTATATGTTTTATTCTACAAGGCCCCTAGCAGTCAGAGGTCCTGGCCACTGGCCCCATCCATAATTTGGCCCTGACATTTACCTGACCTTTTCATTTACCAAAGAACACATCACAAAACCAGATCCAGCTAATCAGATCAGTCTTGACATACTGCTGAGAGAAAAACAACTATTTGGATCTTGAACTGGAATCTTCTGGAATTGGAAGTTAAAAGTGATAAAAAAAATCAATTCACATCAAATTGATTGATCAATTTTACTTCCTAAGGAACATTTGGAAACTATCAAGCCTCTTGCACATGCATAACACATTTAAAGTCCCTTTCCTTTCTGTTTTTTTTTTTTCACATTCCGATCATAATGGACTCCAAATTTGAAAAGGCCCACTTGTTTGGAAGTGGATGCCACCTAAATGATTCAGAAATGTCAAGTGAGTCCATGAATTATAAAAGCAACATGGGTTGTGGTGTAAATATTTCATGGTATGTGAAAGTGAGTCGGATGGGTTGGGAAGTGAGTCCATGGGGTTTGTTGGTAATGACCAGTGTAAGAGAAGCACAGACTGATAGGAGGAGAGATGGGAAGATGTGTTTATCAGTTCTGCTGTGTTTCAGCTGGCCGTGCTTTACCCCACGCTGTCTTCTGGACCTTATGAGGGAGGAGATGATACTATACTGAGCCGTGTTTGTGATGCTACATTGCCTTCACACTAAGGACACATTACCCGCAGTGAGATCGAGATGAGGGAGGACGATACACTCTTATACTCTTACTTAGTATGCATGCTTTGGATTTTTCACCCACACAATAGAAAAATCACAAATGAGATCTTGGCTGTGCTTGAAAACGGAAAAATGTTGCTTCTGCAGGCAGTATAAGGCGGTATGAAGACAAGGCATGTCTGAATCCTATGATTATTGGTCAAAAACATACATTTACACACAAACTGACCACCAACCGCAACTTTCTGACAACTTTTCATACTCATACTGTATGTCAACAATTGGCTCATT
Source organism: Sinocyclocheilus grahami (assembly GCF_001515645.1). Taxonomy (NCBI): domain Eukaryota; kingdom Metazoa; phylum Chordata; class Actinopteri; order Cypriniformes; family Cyprinidae; genus Sinocyclocheilus; species Sinocyclocheilus grahami. The sequence continues at coordinate 1,716,841 of NW_015505562.1, read as the reverse complement.
TGAGTCTCTGTTCATTCCTCCTAAAGAAATTTAGCACAAATATCTAAGACAGATTGAAGATTAAATGAAACAGGCCTAAATGAGAATTCCAAGAAATCTTAGGGGACGTTCACAAAGATCGAGTTTTTGTGCATGGAATAAAAAAAAAACTTTTATACATTTTTTTTAATGTCCAACATCTTTTACCTTGAGAACCATGTTTTTACAAAGCCGTGTCATGCATGAGACAATTCAAAAGACATGAGACATGAAAACAATAAAAAAAAAAAACAATGCAAAATGAAAAAAGGAATCTGTCACTTATGAGATTTTGAGCAAAACACAAGTCTGTGCACGTCAAGCGATACTTGTCTCATCTTATGTATTTATGTATGCATTAAGGTAAAAGCTATATGTTTTATTCTAATGTGGCATATTTCTGAGGGAATCAGGATATGCAACAAGACAAAGTGTAGGGCAGGTTTTGATTTTATGCATTTCTTGTGACTGGATCATGTAAATTGGTGTTACAAGAAAAGTCATTTCATAGACAGAACAAATTTTCTAAATCTGATTGAATATTATGAAGACATTCATGCAATGTCATGCACAATAGCGTGCACTTATGAATCATGCACAATAAGACCAGAAACATGCATTAAGAAAGTAAATAAGGTCAATTTTCATGTCATGCAGACTTTAACCCTGTAAAACCTGACATATGAAATACATCAGGCATGATATAGTGAAAACATGGAGAAAAAAAACAAGTAAGATGAAATTCGGATGATTTGTAATGTAAATCAGTACAATTTTTATAACAGACTATTTATATAAAATGCATATAAATATCAGTTGTCAGTTTAGTAAGTCGTCTTAGTAAGATGATATTTAAATTTTATTGTGGAAGCAAAACATATAATGCAGTGCAATATAATGAGATCAATCAAATGACAGAAGACGTGTAGTAGATTTTGTACAACAACAAAGTTTTGATCATTTAGAGGCCTTAGAAATTCATGTGTCAAATATGCTACAGTAGGCGTTAAAGGGTTAAATGTGTTTAGCTCTACTGCACGTCATGGAGCACCTGCCATGTTTTCCATTCTCCAAATTTTTCCACTGGAGATGCCAGCCATTATTCTGAAAGAGTTAAAATCAACGTGCCTTTTCACCAGATATCCATTTCTGCAAATAAAATCAAATACATTACCACTGTACCTAATCAAAGTTGTGATATGATTGTTTCTCAATTAAAGGGAATTGCATCGCTCCTAAGTTGATATCCGCGTGTCAGATTTGAATAATGTGCTGTGGTTTAGAGTGGCAGAGAGGAACGAGTTTGGCATACTGATGATACTTCACTCTAACAGCCCCGCCGGGGACAGAGCACTGTGCGCTCGCCGCATATGGGATCCATTATTCCAACCCGCATTAAACAGCTTAATGGCCCCATCTCCCAGACTTTGATTTCCAGGATGATATAATGTGCGAGGATAGGGAGAGCAGGAGGAGGGGATGTGATCTGTCAGGGGGAAACGCAGGCGGGAGGGGGTCAGATCTCACTCACACACACTGTGACCCATCAGCGGGTGACATGTGTCATTTTGATGGAAGACTGATGGGTCAGCTGTAAGTCATTTAGAGCGGATGCACTGACAGAATGTCTCAAAGAGGCTTTAAGGAGCTACACGTCCTTGAAGGCATTTCCTGCAGTCTTGTTAGCGCAGCTGTAGAAACTATTGGACCCTTTGTGATGGTAAGAGTTTACACATTAGGAACCGATAATGAGAGTTACTGTGATATTTCTCGTCTAGTGATTATCATTACTATTTATAGCCTGGCTCTATTTGAGGAGGCATCTGTAGCTGGAGCACTGGGAAAAAAAGCGGCCTTCCTCAGCCGCATTAAATAGTCCTAATAAAAGTGTGGCTGTGCTCTGAATGCCGACTCGGCTCTCGTTTGTGTGTGCTGCAGGTTTCTCTGAATGCTGTGATGAGTTCCTGAGAGCTTCGTTCTCCCCGGCCTGCTGTCTTGGAAGAGCAAGGGCTCTGTTGACAGCAGTGGCACCCAGAGAAACAAACACTGACGACGGGCCATGACTAGCGGTAACTAACCTCCTCTAATTATGTCCAGTACTTGTCCTGTTTAGCAGACCGCTCAAACTGCACATGCTTCCAAAATAAAGCGAGCTGCCTACGTGGGCAGCATTTTAAGCTGTCATGCACTTGCTAATGATGTGAAAACCGTTCCAAACGTTGGCTGGATGATTATGCTGTCTTATGAGATACCTCGTTATGGCAGATTTGAGGGCAGCTTCGCATGTGTCCTTTGTGAAGAAGGCAACGTGCTCAGTGGGAAAAAAAATAAAGCCAAGATATATGTTTGGGGGTCAGTGAGATTTTTGTTTTGAGACCAATGTTTGAAGCAGCAGAACTGTTTTCAACATTAATTTTTCTTAAACAGCACATCAGCATATTGGCATGATTTCTGAAGGATCATGTTACATTAAAGACTGGAGTATAGAAAATTTTAAATAATATTTCACAATATTACGGTTTTTACTGTATTTTTGATCAAATAAATGCAGCTTTGGTGAGAACAAGAGTCTTCTTTCAGAAGCATTAAAAACTTTTACTGACCCAAACTTTTGAATGGTATTTTATGTCACTCACTACTGAAATACAGTTTAAAACAAGAAATAGGTAGATTTAGTTAAAACTATATGCATGCTAGCATACTTATTCTCATTAGAGTATCATGCTATTAGCTTAGCAACATGCTAACACCAGTTTCTATTGAAATCTGTGAGCCTCACATGTGCTTGTGTCGGCTGTGGTGGGCATTGCCCATTTTCTCTGTTAAATGTTCATTTATGACATACAATTATTTACAAATACTGTATTTGTATTTGTTACACATTTAAATGACATACAGTTGCAAAGCCAGCTTGGACATTCTGGACTTTGGCCTAATAAATGACTGTATATGAATGTTTGTTTCTGTCTATATACTGTCTATATAATATAGGCTTATACAATTGTGTACAATGTTATACAATTGTGTCAATGTTAATATTGTGTTATAGGCAGTTGTGTAGTGGTGCCTGGAGAAGTGAGTATACTCTTAATTTATGCCCCCATTTTTTTTAAGCGGCCCAGCAAAGGATGAACGGCCTGTGTTATAAACAGTGGCATGTAAGAGTCAAGACTAATCTTGCATATTTAGTTCACCCCAAAATGGGCCAATAGTATTTGCACATTTTCACTTTCTGTAACTTCTGCTGCTTGACTTACTGGAGTAAGGATCATTATGTTAATGCTAATTAAAATTAGCCACAAAATAGGTGCAGATTTTGCAATAAATAATTAAAATGTAAAAAATTACATAGACTGCAACAATTAACATTTTGTCAGAACCTCTAGTAGACAAGCTATTTTGTTTAGTTATCTGTAGGAGAATCATGATCTCTATTTGATACAAAAAAAAAAATTTTTATTCAAAAATGTATCCAGAATTGTGCAGCTCTACTCCTGTTTGATTTACTGTTTCTCCCATGGCATACAGTGACGGGCAAATAGTAACCCCCTGCCTACTCCGCCCATACCTTTTACAATTTATGTATAGACTATACTATATAGTGCAAAAAAAATTATAATAAAATTGTTTAGAGCATTTTTAATACAATTAAGCACTAGTCAAGCTGCGATCTCAAACAGGACCACAAGGAGATGCCAAAAGATCACTAAACCTACTGCCTTGACCTGACTGAACAGGCTACTATTCAGATCCATTCAGAATCTAAAAAACACCTTCAGGCTTCAGCAGTGTCCATTATAAAACACTTGTGCGTTTAAGCCAAATACACACGCTGACAAGAATAATTCTGGACGTGACTCTAAGCCATCTCTAATGAAACCGGTCAGGTTTTCTCTGTAGCTGTTTTGAATTTAGGCGGAGGGTGAACCAACTCCAGGGTAAGGTTAAAAGCAGCCAAATGTATTAAACATCATAAACCCATCTTTTTAGGCAATAACCAGACATGGGCGTCATGTAGGCTAAATTTTTTTTTAATGGGACTAAATTTGTATTTTACGTGATTACAATTTAATAGAATGTTAGAAATGGATAATTATACAGTGGGGCAAAAAAGTATTTAGTCAGCCACCAATTGTGCAAGTTCTCCCACTTAAAAAGATGAGAGAGGCCTGTAATTTTCATCATAGGTATACCTCAACTATGAGAGACAAAATGAGAAAAAAAAATCCAGAAAATCACATTGTAGGATTTTTAAAGAATTAATTGGTAAATTCCTCGGTAAAATAAGTATTTGGTCACCCCCATTTTTCATGAGCTGAACTCAAAGATCTAAGACTTTTTCTATGTACACAAAAGGCCTATTTCTCTCAAATATTGTTCACAAATCTGTCTAAATCTGTGTTAGTGAGCACTTCTGCTTTGCCGAGATAATCCATCCACCTCACAGGTGTGGCATATCAAGATGCTGATTAGACAGCATGATTATTGCACAGGTGTGCCTTAGGCTGGCCACAATAAAAGGCCACTCTAAAATGTGCAGTTTTATCACACAGCACAATGCCACAGATGTCGCAAGTTTTGAGGGAGCGTGCAATTGGCATGCTGACTGCAGGAATGTCCACTAGAGCTGTTGCCCGTGAATTGAATGTTCATTTCTCTACCATAAGCCTTCTCCAAAGGCTTTTCAGAGAATTTGAACAGGTGTTCAATTGTGGTTTTTAAACAATTAATACTTGACAAAGCAGCAGTATTGGAGAGAATTTTTTACAATTTATCATTTCTTACTTTTCTGACAACTTTTCCTTAGTTGGTCATGAGCTGGTTTAAGCTGGTCCTGAGCTGGAGCTAGATGCTTAAGAACAGCACATGACAAGCTTAAACCAGCTCAGGACTATCTTAAACCAGCTCAAACCAGCTGCCATGCTTCAAAACATACCTAACCAGCATATGCTGTTTTTTTCAACAGGGTGTCTGAACCTTTGCTGGGAAGGTAATGTTTAGACCCCTTGAAGCTTTAACTAAACACTCTTGAACTAGAGTATAATCTAAATCTGTGCACAACTGATGCAACCGGTTTTTGATGCAAAGCATAGGAGCCACATTTTGCTGGGTGACAGTGCAGCTGTTTAGCCAGTGTGTGTTTTAAAGGTACTTGTCATTTTGCATGAGGGCCTAATGGATTGTATTGTCTTTTGCAGCAGCAGACGGCATCGGCAGTTTGGGAACCGAGCAGAGCCACATCAACGTTCCCGTGGCCGATCCCAGCGCCTGGGCCACAGCCATGAACAACCTGGGCATTGTGCCGATGGGCTTAGCTGGGCAGCAGCTGGTATCAGGTAAAGCCCCGTGCCCTCCTCCAGCGTGCTAATCCTGCTGTTTCATCCACAGCTCTCCCTGCTCTTCCCTTTCACGGCAGGGGGAATAAAAAGCAGATATTAAACCGGGGTTCCCATATTTCCCCCTCTGGCAAGCAGCACAGGCTCCAGCCTCTCCAGCCAAATATGTGACCTTTAGACGCAACACTACACATTGGATTTTACATTGAAGCATGTTACAGTTTGTTGAGCTTTATTCTTCGGCTGAGATACTGGATTGTTGCGGCTCTGAAAAGCTCATGTCCTGGCGGAATGGTGGCACCTACCGCTTTCTTGCCTTGAGCCCTAAACGCTGGTCTCAATCCTCCCAGCTGACTGAAGCTTTGTAGAGATGTTTGTCTGAGAACTGGACTGCTTTCCTCATTGCCGTCTCTGATTGGCCAGTGATCATCAGTGGCCATCTGCAATCATAACAGCTCTGTTGCTTTTGTAAATGTTAGCTGCACAGAAATAGTCTCTTATAATCATGATTTTATCTCAAATAAGCTGTGGATGCAGCGAGTGGACTAACAGAGTGCTTGACAGTTTGTTTTCTCCATACACTGGCAATTCACCTCTCTAGCTTTGACAGCACTCATGAGTGGGAGTGGAAGTAGTTGAACTATAGTCAAGCTACTCTTTTGAAGAAGTAAGCTTCGACCAAAGCTGTCAACTACAATGAAACTATTTAATTGAGCAGAATCTTCATATCTAAATATGCTATTATCCAGTGATATGACTTATAATTTGAGCTAGGGTGACAGTGTATACTCTAGTTAAATTAAAACTACAGTACTAATACATAATGCTACATATACACAGTGTTGGGGAAAGTTACTTTTAAAAGTAATGCATTACAATATTGCGTTACTTGTAATGCGTTACCCCCAACACTGCATATACAAACAGTAATGAACATCAGTAAATATTTTGCTCAATATGTGTTTGATTATTTCACTCCTTATTTGCTTGCAATACAAATGTGACTATAAAAACACCCCAGCTTTTTGAAAAATGTATATAGTCTGCTAAATTAATAAATATACACTACCCTTCATAAGGGTTCGATGAGATAGTAAAAATTGTAATATTGTGAAATACTATTACAATTTATAATAACTCTTTTCTATTTTAATATATTGCAAAATCTAGTTTATTTCTGTGATCAAAGCTGAATTTTCAGCATCATTATTCCAGTCTTCAGTGTCACACGATACTTCAAAAATCATTCTAAAATGTTGATTTGCTGCTCAATAAATATTTCCTATTATTATAAATGTAGAAAGCTGTTTTACTGCTTTTTTTGTGGAAATCATTATATATATATATTTGTCAGGATTCTTTAATAAATAGAAAATCTTTAAAATCATTTATTTGAGACAATAAACTTTTGTAACATTCATTTACTGTCAGTTTTTGATTAATTCAACGCATTCCTAATGAATAAAAGTATTAATTTATTTCAAACATATGATGAGTAGCATATATAAAAGTAACTTGTTTCTAGAAAAACTAAATTTTTAATCATGCAAAACTAAAAATGTTAGTAGCATTGCTACTTTTTTGGTAACTATTCCCTAGAACTGGCTCTCATGTCAGTTTTTTTTAGACAAATAAAGTCTCTCCTTGGTTTGGATCCTATTATAATTACTATCACGCTAGGGAAGCCATGGATTGAGGCAAATTAGGCTCAGATTAAAATGCAAGAGCCGATATTTCAGATCATGATTATTTATGAGAAATTGGGAAGGCACAAGTCATTTGACTTGCATATAGGTTTTCTTTTTTTGTTCTTGGGTGATTTCAGAAATCATCTAAGAATGAATATTAAAACTATTATCCTCAGCTTCTGAGCTAAAGCCTCTGGTAATACGCCAAAGCTGAAAGAAACACTTCCAGCAATTCACACGAGGATTTTATATACAGTACGGTATCCTCTTTCTTTCTGTGTTTCTGTCACACGTGTAGGCTTCCAGCGATATGCCTCTAGAGACCTGAAAGAGGATTTTGTCACACGAGCACAAATGCTAGCCTTTGAGAACAAACAGACTGGATCGTCTCTGGCTCCAGAAAGACTATAATGACACTGACAGAAATTCCAGCTTCAAAGGAATGATTGGAAAAGATTTGCCTGGTTTCTGTCGAATATAACAGATAATGCTGAAATAACCTCTGAGTCTTTGTTTTAATTTCCCTCAGCATGTTTCCAGGCACACTTCAACATCACACATATTGCTTATGACACACACATACATTTGTCCCGTATCTGCTCATAAATTTGCTGCTCGCAGAGCAGATGCCCACTCACACAATTTGTCCTCACAAGCAGTTTCATTCTCAGTATTTCAGCACATTTTCTATTGATTATAAATGTTTATTTGCACCAGCTCATTAGAAGACATGCTTTGCGAGAACATTTTTTTTTCCAGATGGCTTTATCCCGCTGGATTGATGAAGCACAACAATGAATAATACTCTAAATACAGATGATTTTCCTGCAGTTAGGAGTTGCTTTTGTTGCAGCTCCATTGTGAGAGTTTTACACAGACCATGCTGGGAGATTTAGGTTCAGAAATGGTGTAAGCCCTGAACGTATGCATGCACAGATTTACACAAGATTCACCAAGCCTGCTTTAAGTAGCTTAGAAGAAGAAGAAGAAGAAGAAGAAGAAGAAAGAAAGGGAGAATAAAACCCAAATCAGGCTTCACCAGAAACAGTTGTGTGCCGTCGCGATGACCTATTTAACTATTGCACTGTAATGACAAAGAAACATCTTCCTGAGTGCTGTTTATGGAAGCACTTGGACCAAACATTTATGTGAATACAGCCAATGAGCGCTTTCATTTTTATTATATTTATTTCATTATTTATTTTTTGGGAAAAGTTCTGATAAAAAGGTGTCTTTTTTATTGTCTGATGCCAATATTCTAAATATCTCCTGGTTATATTACAGTATTTTAATAATGATCAATATTCAAGTGGGGGCATTAAGGGCGTGTTTATCACTAACTATAAAAACCCAGTTGTTATACATTTATTGATTACATATTTACATACATTGAATACATACTAGGGCTGCACAATTAATTGAAATAAACCCAAATTCACAATATGGTTTAGGGCAATTATCAAACTGTAAAAGCTGTAAATTTATTTAAATAACCATATGCACTGCATTTTTTTTTAGAGTGAAGTGTTCTTTTGCAAGTGGTGATTTAACATTTAAAAATGAAGACTTTTAAAAAAAACATAAAAGTAGTATTGTAATTTAAATTTTTTTAAATAATATATATATATATATATATATATATTTTTTTTTTTACAGTGAAATATTGCAATAGTAATATTTCTTATTTTGTTTACTATTTTAATCTAATAACAATAACAACAAGAATAATTTTACATTATTATTATGTTGTTGTTGTTACTATTTTAATATTGCAAATTGGGGGATTTAAAAATAATAATGATAATAATAAATAATCCTAAATAATAATTTTTATTTTACAGTGAAATATTACAATAATAATAACATTTTACAGTACTATTATTATTGTTGTTGTTGTTAATATTGTGAATATAATTGCCGATTTGTGCAGCCGTACAAAAAAAGCACCACACATTTTTTTTAAACATTTTAAAACTTTAAGCTTTTTTATTATTAAACATCACAATTTTGAATGGAAAAAGCATGATTTGATCCCCCCCCCCTAAATTGTGTAGCCCTAATATACACACCAAATAGCTTCAGTTTTAATAGAACCTAAGCAGTACATGTAGGTTTGTTGTGTGACTCAGTGCTGCTAGAGTTATTCATTGTCATTTCGGGTGCTTTGGATAATTATGTATATTAGCTGTGGTGAGCAATGACTGGAAATCTTTCAAGCCCAAAAAAAGCGAGACTGTAAAAAACAGCTGAGACAAATTTCCTTGCGGATTATATATTTGGACTGCAGGGCCTTGGGCTGCAGGGGCTGGCGCTTTGCATTTAGTAATGGTGTTTGTGATGGGCTCTGATTAATGCAGTCTCACCTCTGAAATGATGAGCAGCTGCGGCCTGTAGGAACTAAATGTTTTGCAAGCTGCTGACTTCGTAGTGAATCCAAATTTAATGGAAAGCAGATAATAATGACAAATAAAACCTGAAGCAGGTTTTTGGAAAAGAAAGAAGAGCTGTGAGCCAAAGGATTGAGTAGTCCTTGAATCATTCTGACTGAAGAAAAACAACATTAAGAAACGATAAATGTGAAGGCGTGTGTGTAATTTACCTGTTTACATTTTGATTTGGGTTTTGCATGGATCTCCTGATGCATTTCACATGATTGCAGCCGCTGGGAGATTTATGGATCATCATTTTCATCATCTCTTTCCCCAGCAAGGGATTCAAGATTTTCTTCCAGTTCAAGCATCTCTTGTGTTAGATTTAGTGTTCTATGTCACTACAGGACAAAGTAAGCGCGATTGTCCTGATTAAGGTTGAAATATTACGACACTGTAAAAATACTGAGCTCTCAGTAACTGAATAATGTTTAGGAGAGCGGTGTTGGTGAAACTGTTGAAACCGTAGTTTGCCAAGCTACAAGCTAGACATAATGTAAATTTAAACAAGCTGCTAACAAAGAGTTTTTGTTTCTACATCAAACTATATTTAATCTGCCTAAGAGGGAAAAAGCTACCCTGTTTTGAAAGCAGTTGACCTACTGTCACGCTACTGATAACTGTAAATTAAGTTAAGCTCAGGCCTTTTAGTTTAGTTTTAGTTTTAGCAGTCCTATTGATACTATTTTAAAAGTGCTCTCTTCACAGTCAGCCATCATTAAAGGAATAGTTCACACAAAAATGAACATTTGCTGAAAATGTTCTCACACTCAGGCCATCTAATATGTAGATGAGTTTGTTTCTTCATCAGAACAGATTTAGAGAAATTTAGCATTATTTCACTTGCCCACCAATGGATGCTCTGCAGTGAATGGGTGCCGTCAGAATGAGAGTCCAAACAGCTGATAAAAACATCACAATAATCCACAATTAATCCACACGACTCCAGTCCATCAATTACTGTCTTGTGAAGTGTAAAGCTGCAAGTTTGTAAGAATCTAATCCATCATTAAGATAACTTCAAACCATTGCTTCCAGCTAAACTATGAGTCCTCTATTGCTTTCTAAAAAGTTGTCTTGTCTGAATCAGGAGAGAAATATGCACAGATCAAGCACTGTTTACAAGCAAAAACAGTCCAAAACTGTTGTAAACAAATGTGTCTGTGGATTTTGATGTGAGAGGACAACAGGAGATCAACATTTTCACTGGAGGAAGCATTAGGGCCTTTCGCACCACAGGAACCTTTTCATAGTACCAGAACTAATTGTGGAACTACCCACTTTTTGGCGTTTTCGCACCGCCGGAACTGGATGCAGTTTTACTACCGGACTGCCTTTTTCGAGAACCAAATTAGCTCCTACTCCGGAGCAGGGTCTAACCAGCACAACTGGTACTAATCGTGATGTAAGTAGACATTGATTGGCCAAACGCGTATGAAAACGCCCTCACCTGCCATGATTTAAAACACTGTGTAAACATACTGTAAACATTGTGTCAACTTATTTCGCAAGTATGGAGAACAGCGATAGATAGATGGACGGACGCTGACGTGCAGGCGCTTGTAGCAAATGTAGCACTGCCAGTTGTCGTTGGAGATTCTTAGTCCTCCTTTCCGTTCTTTCAATCGCTTTACGTATACAGTACGTCAACTTTCCATGTCCATTATTGTGAAACCCGCGAGACACAACAAAAACACAGCTCCGATCACAGCGTCCTCCATCCTCCTGTTGTTAATGTTGTTCTTCTTTGTTTCTGTTGTTGAACGCCGCACACAAATGACAACGCTGTCGACCGGCTTACGTCACTTCTTAGTACACACTCTCGGTGCGAATGCAACCCTTTAAATGGTACTGGGAAATAGTCTGGCAAAATTGTCCCAGTACTGTACATTTAGTTCTGGAACTAAAGCGGTGCGAAAGGCCCTATTATTAGGAACCATGGACTGGTATTTTGTCCCAAAGCGAAGGTTTAAAGTAAAAACTCCTTAATGATGCATTTGTTTCTTACTGCTTCTCACTTCACACGATGTTAAAGTTGGCCTATGTATTTTAACAAGATGTAAAATAAGTCTCTGATGTGTGTGTATATGTGAAGTTTTAGCTCAAAATATCCCACATAATTTTTTATAGCTTGTTAAAATTGCCATTTTTAGGGTATGAGCCAAAATGCACCGTTTTTGTGTGTGTCCCTTTAAATGCAAATGAGCTGGTTCTCCCGGCCCCCTTATAGAAGAGGGCGGAGCTTCAGGAGCTCATGCTCCGGCATACAAATAAACATTCCACTATTAGTACAAGCCTGTTATCTTTACAGAAAACGTACTCGGTTTAAAAGTCAGTCATCTGATTGTGCTGTGCATAATAAATACGCATTTATGAATCACACAGACGAGGAGCATAGCGTTATAAAAAATAGTCTCATTGTGCCTTAGCACGCTATCACAAACTTTATAAGTCCCATTTGTGATTATGAGCTCGAAAAATTTAAGCGGTTGACTTGACATTGCTTTCATATGCAATCAACTACCACCTTCCTATTTACCATGATTCTGGTAGCATGTGAAGGCAGCACCAGTGAAAACAGGCAGCGATAATGGTAGCTTTAGCAACATTAGCCTTACAGAGTGCCAAGAAGCTCTTTCAGAAAGGCGGTTTGGAAAACAAAATATGACTCCTATGTTCATTGGTGCATCCCAACACAAAAAACTTGAAATGCTGCTTTGGCGCTGACATTGTCCAGCAGCTACAGCAAGAAAACAGTAATGGCGGACTGCTGCTTCTCACTCAGGGCTGTGTCTATGCTAATAGGGCAGAGAGCGTCACAAATGGGCGGGACTTTTTCACTTCAGTGTACAGAGGGAGAATCTGAAACCGCTCGTTAGGGATGGGCGATACCCCTTATTTTGTTTTCGATACGATACCGATATTTTTCAAGGCAGTATCGTCGATATCGCTACTGATTCGATACTTCTGCACTAAACTTATAAATTATGAAATTTATTCAATTATTAAATTACTAAGAGTAAAATGGGTAATGAAAACCACTTAACTTTATGTTTAAAACGCATTTTAACCCATTTAATACCAAATTTTTCCCAGACATGAAAATATCCAAATGATGTGTGGATGTAATTTTTGAAATAATCAAATTTTTTTTTTTTTTTTTGGAAAATTGTGTGAAAAATTTTATTTAATGGTCAGTCACAATTGTAACCGGTGGGATACTGTGTATAATGAATTAACATATTTCTGCAGTCTTAAAAATTGTTATGTATTGTATGCATTATGATTATTAATTTTGTTAAATAAACAAAACCACTGGTAAATAAAACGCACCTTAGTATCGATATTTTTTGTTTGAGTATCGATACTTTCGATACTCCCGTCAGTATCGATATATCGATACTTCGGATCGATACGCCCATCCCTACCGCTCATTTGGAGAGATTGGGATTATAAAAAAATGAGTGGGTGGATTTGTACCATTATAGGCTGGCTGTTTTCACACACTGAGGCCACACAACTATGTTCAAACAACTTATAAAAGTGATTTTTGCATAATTGATGGACTGGAGTTGTGTGCACGTGTGGAAAAATAAATAAATAAATAAGCTTTTATTAGGCCAGTATTAAGACTGGAATTTTCATCTCATGAGAGTGAAGATTTTAAACATATTTTAAACACAGTAATATTAATTTCTCTGTATGTCAAGCTGTTTTAATGAGAACAAATTACTGAGTGTTTATAAGTGGTTCAGCACAGTAATTATAACGAACTGAACATGACCTTTTTAGTTAAGAGGCCTTATTAGTAAGACAAAACACATTTTCTCATTTTCATAGATATGCCAGCATTTCTTTTTTTTATAATGAACATTATATATATTATTTTACAATGTAGTAGTGGAAACACATTTTAGATACATACGGTGAAAGTGCAGTTTACAGGTAGGCTTCAGATTTTCAATGCAGGATTGCAAAAGCATGCTCTCAATAATCTCACTTTTGAGTGTTAATATGAATGCATTTTGACTTTTTAATTGTAACTGTTGAATTTTCACTCTAGCAATTTTTTAAAAAGAGGTTTAAGATACCTTCTGATTAGTCAGTCAACATGATCAGGACACTGAGAAAATTGTTATTAAACAGGCTGCTTCACAAAATCTGATTGTTTTTCATACATGGTTGTTTGTAGAGCAGACTCATATTTATGAGTCTATACATAATAAATTACACTCTTAAAAATAAAGGTGCTTCAAAAGGTTCTTCAAGCGATGCCATAGAAGAACCATTTTTGAATCTGAAACCTGCTGCAACTTGTATTCCAAAGCGACTTATATAATGCAATTAGCAGCAAACATACAAAAGATGCACAAAAAGCACACGCATTTAGATTTGCACTGAATTACAGAGGTACCTGAGCCCAAGTTTATGTGTTCCCACACGCCGGTATTTTCAGTAAATTTGTTTAGGTTTGGTTTTTATAATAAATTATGTTTATAATGAATGTCACTATAATTTAGAATTGCTTCAGGCATATTCATTTCTGTTTTGAAGTTGAGGAGTGAAGGAAACTAAAATAAAATAAGCGACATGTTTATATTGTTTGTAATCAACGTTTCTTTTTATTTACCAGTATTTTACATTATTTTCTAAATGTAATAATACAATGTGACCTATACATTGATCTATCTATTTTCCAGAAAATTTCCAGAAATTTAATATAAAAAATTATCAAGTTAATGTTGGGGGAAAAAATAGTTCATTTGATCTATGTCATGTTTAGTCATGCAGTATGAGTGCAGTAAGACATCTTTGTGGATTCTGCAGATCTTCCTCCTCCCTCCACGAGAGAGAGACCTCCAGGGTGCAAGACGGTGTTTGTTGGTGGTCTTCCGGAGAATGCAACAGAAGAGATCATCAAAGAAGTGTTTGACCAGTGTGGAGAGATTGTTGCCATCCGCAAGAGCAAGAAAAACTTCTGCCACATTCGTTTTAGTGAGGAGTTCATGGTGGACAAGGCCCTCTACCTCTCTGGTGTGTCTTTGATTTTTGTTTTGTTTCCATCTGAAACCTGCTGCAACTTGTATTCCAAAGCGACTTATATAATGCAATTAGCAGCAAACATACAAAAGATGCACAAAAAGCACACGCATTTAGATTTGCACTGAATTACAGAGGTACCTGAGCCCAAGTTTATGTGTTTCCACACGCCGGTATTTTCAGTAAATTTGTTTAGGTTTGGTTTTTATAATAAATTATGTTTATAATGAATGTCACTATAATTTAGAATTGCTTCAGGCATATTCATTTCTGTTTTGAAGTTGAGGAGTGAAGGAAACTAAAATAAAATAAGCGACATGTTTATATTGTTTGTAATCAACGTTTCTTTTTATTTACCAGTATTTTACATTATTTTCTAAATGTAATAATACAATGTGACCTATACATTGATCAATCTATTTTCCAGAAAATTTCCAGAAATTTAATATAAAAAATTAGCAAGTTAATGTTGGGGGAAAAAATAGTTCATTTGATCTATGTCATGTTTAGTCATGCAGTATGAGTGCAGTAAGACATCTTTGTGGATTCTGCAGATCTTCCTCCTCCCTCCACGAGAGAGAGACCTCCAGGGTGCAAGACGGTGTTTGTTGGTGGCCTTCCGGAGAATGCAACAGAAGAGATCATCAAAGAAGTGTTTGACCAGTGTGGAGAGATTGTTGCCATCCGCAAGAGCAAGAAAAACTTCTGCCACATTCGTTTTAGTGAGGAGTTCATGGTGGACAAGGCCCTCTACCTCTCTGGTGTGTCTTTGATTTTTGTTTTGTTTCATTCTGTTTCATTGGGAAACCTATTTTGTTTAATTTCTCTACCTTCTGTTGGGGACTGTTTTGTTTTGTTAGGGACTGATTCATTTTTTCTACCTCTTTGGCATCTCTTTGTATTTTGTTTTGTTTCATTTTGTTTAGTTCAGTTTGTTTTGTTTCTCTACCTTTCTAATGTATTTTTATTTATACAAGTAAATGTTTGTTTTGTTTTATTTTGTTTCGTTTCGTTTCGTTAGGGAACTTATTTTGTTTCTCTACCTTTCTGATGTGTTTTTATTTATACAAGTAGACGTTTGTTTTGTTAGGGGACTGATTATTTTTTCTGCCTCTGGTGTGTGATTGTTTGTTTTGTTTTGTTTCATTTCATTAGGGAACTTATTGTTTTGTTTCTTTACCTTTCTGATGCGTCTTTATTTATACAAGTAAATGTTTGTTTTGTTTTGTTAGGGGACTGATTATTTTTTTCTACCTCTCTGGTTTGTCATTGTTTTTTTATTTATGTAGATATTTTTTTTTTCATTATGGAGCTCGTTGTTTTGTTTCTTTACCTCTCTGTAGTGTTTTTTTTTTATGTGTAATTTATCTTGTTTTATAGTAATAGATAATAACATAGTAGGAAAATAAATACATCTTGCGTTTATCTTTGCTGAAAGTCCACTTAAATCAGGTCCCAATCAGCTAGGTACCAGCGCATATGCAACATCTGATACATATGCTGCAACATACATGCAACATAGCATGACCGGCTGTACTGTTTTGTTCAGCAGGGGCTTTTATTTATGTTGCAGGAAGGACCACCTTGGAATGAAGCAAATCCTATTTCGCATTCAGTATGTTTATTCTAGTGAACTGATAGATGATATATGCAAGCAGCCTGTACGAGAGCTCTGTTTGCTGAATAATGTTTGTTGTCCTAGGCTATCGGATGCGCATTGGCTCCAGCACTGATAAAAAGGATTCAGGCCGCATACATGTCGATTTTGCTCAGGCGAGAGATGACTTGTATGAGTGGGAGTGCAAACAAAGATTGCTGGCACGAGAGGAGCGGCACCGACAGAAAATCCATGAGGAGCAGCTGAGACCTCCATCACCTCCTCCCATAATGCACTACTCTGAGCACGAGGCAGCTCTTTTGGCTGAGAAACTGAAAGGTAAGCTTTCCCACAGACTGTGGTGCCATGATCTCATCTAGCCTTTAAAGCACAGATTTGTCATCATTAATGTAATGCCCAGAGAAATTTGGGTTCTTAGGAAAAGCTTCAAGGCAGAACTTTGAGTTTGGCAGAGTGTGGTAAGATGACCTACGCCGCCAGGTCTGCCTTCCTTCAGACGTTTTGCAGCTGTTCTCAACTGATCTCTGAAGATGTGATGGACATTAATGAGTGGCTACATAGTTTTGAGGCTCTTACGCTTCAGTCCTCTTTCCCGTCTGCAGCTGCCAGCCGAACAGCCCCGGCTGTTGTTTATTCTGTGAGACTGGTGTGTTTATATGATCAGCTAGTTCCATTCATCAGCTTCAATGAGACCAATGATTGCCAATGAAGTGAACACTGAGTACCAGGCTTCTGGAAAGCCAAAAGGTTTCCAAGGTTGACTAAATAGTTTTCATTTGCTTTTAGTGTGCTTAAAATGGGCTTTGGTTGATTCTAGTCTAGAAATTGGATATTGTGCAAGAGTTTGCTTAATTGCTTTGTCATAGCATTGAAGACCAATAGTCCTTTAAATGGGGTCTCATTTGAGTCTCATCTTTGTCTCAGATGTTTATCCTAAAATTGTTGATATGACATAAAAGTAAAGCTGTGAATAGCAGCTCAGATAATTTTATCTTTCTTCTGAAACTGTACCAGAGACATGTGTGAGACTTAAATATCCCATTTTCTCTTCTTTTAATGTCATTATTGTCTATAAGAACCAAATGGGAAATAGTTACACATTATGGTTACACTTTATTTTAAAGGGGTCATCTGATGCGACATGCACTTTTACAAGCAGTTTGAACTTAAATGTGTGTTGGCAGTGTGTGTACACAACCGGGCGGTTGTGTACACACACTGCCAACACACATTTAAGTTCAAACTACTTGTAAAAGTGCATGTCGCATCAGATGACCCCTTTCGGGATCATGATAAAGATCCACCCAGTGTTTTTTTTTTTTTTTATCTCGTTAAATAATTTCCCCTTTCTCAAATCGAGCTGACTGTCTGTGTGACGTCACACAGACCCAGGCCCCTCCCACGATAGTTTGATTGACATTAGCGTTTTTCCTTAGACCCGCCCTGAGTGAGCTGTCATCAGTCCGCCATTGTTACGATGCCAGAGAAGATGTAGACAAGAATGTCTCCGATTAAGCGATTGAGGTGTTTTGTTGTTGGATGTAATAATGAACATAGCAGTCGTCCTTTAATCCCGACATCTGAGCAGTGGATTACTTTTGTTTTTGAAGGGAATGCACCCCCGATCTACCTAAATGTGTCTATCTTTGTGTGAATCATTCGTGATCCAGCTTCACCTACAGAAGGAGTATAAGGTTCTTTTATGAATCTTTGCAATTCGCCTTTCCTAATAATGTGCTAGTTAGCAAGTTCCGCGGCTAAAGTAAACAGTATCATGAGAACTGCTCGTCACCACACGGAAGAGAGGGGCGGGGTGACAGAGCTCATTAGCATTTAAAGGAACATGCACTAAAATGGGTTGCTGAAAACAGAGCTGATTTTGACAAGGTAAAAAGGGTGTTGTTTTACACTACCACTGAAACATTTTAACCAAAGTATGTTATAGAGGTAGCACTTTATTTTACAGTCCTGTTCCCCATGTACATACTATGTACTTATTATAGTAATTACAATAACTAGGTACTAACCCTGAACCTAACCCTACCCCATGTAGTTACCTTATATTACCAGAACTTTCTTAGGTAGGTACACTGTAAGTACACTGTAAGTACATGTAAGTACACGTACTGTAAAATAAAGTGCAACCATTATAGAATTTTCATTAAGACCCTAAAGAATCATATTAACTTATGGAAAATGGGCATCCGATGACCCCTTTAAGATGTCCTTGTTACAGTGTAATTATACATTCATGTACTGAGTAATATTAATTAACTACATGTACAATTCGGCATCAATTGCTTGAATTAAATTCAAGCAACAACAAACTAAAATGTAGAACATAGAACTTTTATTAACAAAACGAATAAAAATACACCATGCTGTATGCCTAATATAAAATAACAAATAACTTACACAAAGTTTAGGTATACAAAACTGAAGATCAGTAAACACTGTGGAACCAAATAAATAACAAACTTACGTTTATTAGCAAAACGAATAAGAAAGCTTGGAGACACGACATACTTGATGTGAATTAAAAAACAAAATACACAGTTTAAATAAATAAAAATCAGCAAACACTAAAATAAGAATGTTAAAAAAACTTCCAATATCACCTTAGAGAAATGGCAGAAGTTAACAGACTTATCAAAATCCAAAATAATTTTAAAACAGGCGCTTCTGCATGTCATTTTAAAACTCTTCTGCCATCGTCTTGTCTTGTCTCTCTTCTTGTCAGCTTCTCCTCATGTGATAAATGAAATCTGATCTGTGATGCGACTGTCGTTCAGCACGCTGCATTGAGCAGCCGCGTTCAGTTTTAATTGTAGTGTCTGTTCTCTAACTGAACTAAATGATTTTTATTACTATATAAAATCAAAACGACTGTAGGGGCGGTGCTGCGATGGGCAAGTGACATAACCGGTGTTGCGGCTTCACACCGGTAAAACCGTCAACACCATCTATCGCAGCAACCCTAACTCCAAGGTTGACTCAATTTTCTTTTGCTTTTAGGGTGCTTATGTGCTTCAAATCTGAAGTTTTTAAGTAATTTGTGATACTTTTTCTTCTCTTCTATGGCTTTACATGGACATACTGTAAGTGTTGCGTCAGCAATATTGCTCAGGGGTTGGCTGTAAATATTCTGCAGATATTTCAGACAGACAAGAGTAGTTAGTGTGAGGTTTAAAATATTTCACAATGTTTATTTCTGAATCTAGAGAGGTTTGAGCACTCATGCAAGATGTCAAATTTTCATTATACAGGATCATTTTCAAGGCGCCACATGCTGTGTTTCCACCTTAGAGTTACACCAATCCATCACACCCCTTTGACATTCACACATATTTGTAATGTCACCTTTCATGTTTTAATTTCAGCGCCGGATCCTGGCTGACAGCTGTTTTCCCATGCTGTGATTTGATTACAGCTAGCGGCTCCAGGAAGGTAGTGATGGTTGAGTTGTGCTGGCTGCAGTGGTTTCCATGCCTCTCTGAGCTCTTGTCTCTCTGGAGAGACTGCTTTCATTTCGATGATGGGGACTTGACTGCAGCCTCCACCTCATCAGCAATCACAGCACTTCCCATGTCAAGCACTTCCCATTCTCCCTGCGTGGCGCATCCCCAGCTCTGTCTGTATGTTCTTATGTTTATTGAGCCCAGGAGGCAACAGGCAAAACATCTCAGACGGGGTTTCAATATTCTGGTGTCTGGCACAGTTCTGCTCATGCCTGACATCCAGTTGCCTCTCCAATGAAACACTTGTTTAGATGCAAACAATTATGCTGCAAATATTTATTGACTACAGCTAGTGATATCTGTTTAAGTATCAACAGCATGCAAATGAACATCGGTATTTGTGTTGCTGTTTTTTGGCATATTTGTGCAATAATTTTTTTTAATCTTTTTTTTAATTGATTAACATATTACAGATTTATTTTATAGTTACATTAGAAATCTTTAAAACAGTTCACTACTTCCATCATTTACTTTTGCTTTTTATGCACAGATTTTATTGTTTTACCCTGTTTTATTTGACCCTGTTTATCCGATTTTATTGTTTTAACTCAGACCCTGGTTTTAACTCTTACAAATATGAAAATGCATCATAAAAACAGCAATTACACATTAGCTTTTACGAAAAAGTAAAAAACCTCTTTAATTAATTATTTCTTAAAACAATATAATTATCTAATTAAATATCTATAAAACTACATATCATAAAATGTAGCTAGCTATGAAATTAGCTTTAGCAAGAGTCGCATTTTACTTCACAAATCTTTAAAATGTAATTTATATAAGATAATACCCATATAATGCCTTGACAGATGTAATAGATTAAGGAAATGAAGTTTCAGAAACAAAAACAAAACAAAAACGGAACAGTATACCGTATTAGATAGTGTACAAATAATGTAAAGAATGTTTTAAACAGAATTTATTTACTAGAAGATCAAAAAATGTCCAATAGTTAAAAACTACTTTAATGTAAGAGTGCAGATGTACATTAAAAAGCCCTTTTTATTATAAATATACCGTTTCCCTCATTCTCAAATCTGGCCATTCTTCAGCTCTTTTTAAACTATTGACTCTTAATTCTATCCATTGCTGCTTTCTGTCTCTTGCATTTGGAAACACTTTAATGCTATTCATTCAAACAGCCCCTGGTTAATGCTTTCTGGCAAGTAAATGCTCATTGCCACATTACGCTTTCATGGAAAAATTAATATGAGCGATGTTTAAAACAAAGCTAATTTCCCGACCATAACTGACGCTGACTGAATTGGCAGTAGCGTGGCGGCTTACATAGTGTCTGAGTTACGGAGAGGTCGGATGATTGAATGCTGGGAATTTCGAGGGAGAGTGTGGAGATTTCACATTTGCATTGCTTGTGGAGTCTCTCATTAGACGTGAGATTGGCAGAGCAGGCTCATTTGACTGTGGAATTTATTTTTATTCTCGTCAGATGGCATTTTTGCCCGAGGGTCGGGAGAATTCAATTCCCTTTAATTAGCTGGGAAGTTTGAGTGCCACATTAATAACATACCTGCTCTTGATCTCGAACGCTCAGAGTCCCTTGGGTCTCTTACCAACCTCACATGGGAATAACATCTATTTAATTGAAAAAGGGCTAAAATGGATATCAAATCTAAAATTCAAATTAAAGGATTTGAGCACATATTTTAAGGAGGTTCAGTATAATTGATACATCTCTCGTAATGTCATTCTCCTGCTTGGCTTGAAATCGGTTATACTGTGGTGAGTTGAAGCAATAAGTCTTGTGAAAAGTGCACAGATGCAGGGAATGATGTTGTTTCCGTGCACAGGATCTCATTAAAGAAGGGATCGAATTTACTGCCAGCCCTAGTGCACTGACTTTGTGGCAAAATTCAATTATTCTTCCAATTTTAGTAATGTATTTCACACGGGTCCACAGGGAGCAGATTACTAAAGCTTGGGAGAGGCCACACTCAATGCCTCATGTCTCAGCTACTCAGGCTGAAATTACACTTCATGTTTAGACAGGAAAAATGCAGGGTTATTTACTGATTCACGAGCCGTGACTGAACACACTGATGAGATGATGTTCTTGTCCAACAGAAAAAGACAATGCAGGGAAAGAGTCTTTAAATTAGGCCCTAAAGGTAGAGCCGTGGCTTAGTGTTTAGTGTAGCATGTGGACGTGAGCTCCAATCCTGATCTCCCTATCATTTCTTGTGGCAAAACTAATCAAGTCTTGTCTGAAAGTGTAGTAAAGTCTTGAATTGTGAAGGTTATAAGTCTTGTGTATTGAATGCTTGAGCAGATTGGAAAGAGATTCGAGTTTGAAGGTTGAGTTTTGTATAATGTGAAATCTTGGGAGGAGAGATTTTGAAGTGTGAAGGGGATGTAGGCCTTATGAGATTTGAATTTTAAAACTTTGTTGCTAGGGTGTTCTAGTGGTGCTATAGAAAGCTGCTGGTGTGGTTACTAGACAGGATATACAGTATGAATGGTTGGATATATGTATAGATGGCAGGTGTGTAGCTACTTAACTCAGGTTATTGAATTTTGAACTTCTGGATTTTGAACATTCTTTCAAAATTCCATCAATACATGATTTTTTTAACCATTCACTAGAGAAAAATGTAAGACTATGAAAGGACAGCCTGAAATGTATATTAAAAATATATATTTAAGCAGCCTTATATTGTTCCAAACCAATAGAAGCACTATAACATAAGTACATAAAACTTGGGCACTACATTTCAATCTTCTAGTCAAGTCACCATTATTTATATACTGTAGCGCAATGCAGATTGTGTCAGGGCAGCTTTACAGTAGCCTATTACACAGGGAAATAGTGTAAATACATATAATAGCTTTATGGGGAAAACTGTAGAAAATGTACACATAAAACCAGTGCATGCTCACATATGTTTCACATATTGTGAAACAAACTATCAAAAATGGACGGGGACTTAACTCTATGCTTCAGTTGTTGATTGGATGGAGATCTGAATGTGAACTTGCTCGATTGTAAGAAAGGCCCAGGGTTTAAGCAGAATAAATGATTGGAACAGCAGAGTCATATCATCAAAGAGAAGTCTGACTTATCCATGATTAAACATATGGATCAGTTGTTTATAATAAGATCATTTAATATGTAATAGAAAACAGACAGGATGAATTTACATTTCATGCCGACTTATTGTAAGCCAACCTGCACCATAGTTCCAGATTTTATATTTTTGAGAGCATATTTGATCTGAGACTGAAGGTCTGTAACAAGTTTAGTACACTCTTTAAAAAAGGTTTCAAAAGAGGATTTTCGTAGCGATGCAATAGAATAACTATTTTAGGTTCCCCAACAACCTTTCTGAATAAAGTTCTTAAAATAAAAATATTCTTAATGGAACCAAAGACTTTAGAGGGAGATTACAGTTAAAAATGTGTCTCATGTAAGGGATTTTGAACTGTACGCTGGCTTTGTCAAGCCTGCAAAGTAAGCGTTACAGCAGTTTCTGTCATAAGTAGATGAAGTAAAAATGACAGTTTTCCTTATTCATTTCTCCAGATGACAACAGGTTCAGTGAGGCAACGGCAGTGCTGTTCACGTGGATCGACAGAGGCGAGGTGAACCGACGCTCTGCGAACCATTTCTACTCCATGATCCAGTCAGCGAACAGCCACGTGCGACGCCTAATGAATGAGAAAGCTCAGCACGAGGAGGAGATGGAGCTGGCCAAAGAACACTTTAAGAATTCCCTGCTTGCCATTCTCACACAATGTAAGATACCTCCTGCCTTCACTGTTTGTATCCCAACTGGTTACTATGAGATTTTCATCTAGTGTTGCCATGACAACCGCTCATCCTTTGTACAGAGCAAGAAGATATAGCCGTCCTTAAGTGGGCTCCGTCTCTGATCTGATTGTTGGACTTTTCTCGCTCATCTTGATATGACTGTACTGCCAGTAGGAGTGTATTTGTATGTCCAGAACTACCATATATGTTACACTGCCCATAACTGTAACAGGCAAGACATGGGCTCTGTTCCAAAACCTAGAGAGCTGCCTACATAGGCATCATAGGTGAGGTTATAAAAGGTGGTCATTATAAAAGCCAACACATATATCCTTCACGAAGAAGATAATGCCATGATACATTGAGACAAAATCCATCTTAAGCTGCAGCACATTTATATTTGCTCTGTGAAATTTAATGTTCGAAATCCAGTCATTTCCATAGAAATAGAAATTGCATGGCTAATGTAGCTAAATCATTGTCTCTGATTGTATTCACAGAGACCAGAACTATGTCATAATTTTTATGCTGTGTCCTTTTTAGAGGTCTGCGCGGGCCTTAAAGGGGTCATCGAATGCCCATATTCCACAAGTTGATATGATTCTTTAGCATCTTAATGAAAAGTCTATAACATACGTTGGTATGTAATCAGCTCTGTTCATAGCAAGCCGTTTCCTTCCATGTCACTTTAAATGCTAATGAGCTCTGCTCACCCTGCCCCTCTCTTCTGTGGGGTGACGAGCAGACGGCAAACTTTAGCCGCATTTAGCTGCGAAACTTGCTAACTAGCACATTATTAAAGGGGTCCTATTATGCTCTTTTACAAAGTCTTGATTTTGTTTTGGTTGAGTACTAGAACAGGCTCTCATACTAGGTTGTTCGAAAAACACATTATTTTTCACATATTTTACATTATTACAACACTTCCCTCCCCAGTATGCCATGAACGGCTCGAATAATTCCTGTATCAAATGAAGGCCCGCCTTCTGAAATACAAAATGTGCTGTGATTTGTTAGCTGGGCCAGTGTGTTGCGATTGGCAGCATTTGGGCCTGGTCGGGAAATGTCATGCCCTTACCTAGCCGCCTGCATGCGAGCTTCAGTGTAAATATTGCGTCAATATCAAATCAATTTGAGCGCGATTTAAACCTGCCTGCATGCGAGCTTCAGTGTAAATATTGCGTTAAAAATCAAATCAATTTGAGCACAATTTAAACCCGCCTGCATGCGAGCTTCAGTGTAAATATTGCGTCAATATCAAATCAATTTCGTCATGACTGACGAATTGGGATCCGTATGGAAAACGCCACTATTGCTGACCCCCTCCAGTGCCCTGCGGCAGCCGGCAAGTCCCCCCACACCAGCTGGGGCGGAAGATAGGACAGCGGCTAGGCAGAGGTGTCCGCCACTGCTGTTCCATACTGTGGTACATTGGAAAGCATACCCAGTTTCAGGGTGGAGGGAGACAGCCTTCGCTCCAACCCATCCTGCAGGAAAGAGAGCATGACTGTGATCGGTCATCTACGGGGGTCTTCCCGGCGGGAAGAGCACCAACCGACGAGCAGGTTTCACTTCAGCCTGTAAGCATGTCTGGTAGACGGGGCTCTAGCTTAAGCGATGGTGTTTACTACCGCTGGAGATAGCCCACCTAGAACCTCCGCGGTAGTAAACACCATCGCTTAAGCTAGAGCCCCGTCTACCAGACATGCTTACAGGCTGAAGTGAAACCTGCTCGTCGGTTGAAGCCAACGCTAAAGCCGTCTCATATGAAGCAACCCGAGCGGCGTGACAGCGGCTGCGGATGCCATATGCCCCAGGAGCCTCTGAAACTATTTCAGTGGAACCGCCGTCTTGCACTGGAAGGACCCTAGGCAGTTCAGCATCGACTGTGCACGTTTTACTGAGAGACGTGCCGAGAGGTTGACCGAGTCTGGCTCCATGTCGAGAAAAGAGATCCTCTGCACCGGGAAGAATTTGCTCTTTTCCCAGTCGACCCGGAGGTCAATTGCTGTGAACCAATCGAAAGGACGGACGCACTGAAAGATGCGTTTCTGCGTCAACATCCTGAACGGGAGCTTGTGAAGGGCCCGGTTCAGCATGCGCAGGTCCAGGATTGGTCCTAACCCACTGCCTTTCTTGGGTACGATGAAGTATGGGCACCTCTCTGCACGCAAGACAGGAGC
Source organism: Sinocyclocheilus grahami (assembly GCF_001515645.1). Taxonomy (NCBI): domain Eukaryota; kingdom Metazoa; phylum Chordata; class Actinopteri; order Cypriniformes; family Cyprinidae; genus Sinocyclocheilus; species Sinocyclocheilus grahami. The sequence continues at coordinate 1,691,245 of NW_015505562.1, read as the reverse complement.
ATCCCTGCCCAGCACAGAGGAGAACCGAATGCCCCTGAACTTGGGAGGGCGCCGGGCGAATTGAATCGCATAGCCGAGTCTGATGGTTCACATGAGCCAGCGAGACAGCCTGGGGCATGCTAACCATGCCCCCAGTGACCGAACAGGCGGGACTAGGGAAACCACCGACGTACCCGCAGTGGGGCAGTGCAGTGGACACAGGGGCCCAACCCGGGAGGCTTCCGTGCGTCCCAGGGTGGGGTCTGAGTGCGCGGCGCGCCACTTACCTGGCTCCACGGCTGGGCAGGGGGCTCGTGAGGAGGCATAGCGTCCTTGAACTGAACCCTGCTGCCCATTGGCGAAGGGAGAGGGGGACGGCCATGTGGAGACTGGGTCTCGCGCACTGCCATCCTCACCCTCTTGGAACCCGGAGAAAAATGAACCCGCTCTTCTGTTGAGGTTTTGGGCACCACTGGCTGGGTAGCCAGCAGCGGAACAGAAAAACCCAGGAACAAAGGTTTCTCCACCCGGCCCTCCACCGGGGGAAGGAGTGGTGCGGTCACCATCTCCTGAAGAGCCGGATCCAAGACCCCCGGGTCACCTGTCCCAGGGACGCCGCCCGCCCTGGCGCTTCACGGGCTTGGCAGGGGCGGAGACGGGCTGCGCCGCTTTCCTGCGGCCCACTCTACGCTGCAGCCGTTGTGAAGGCTGCTGCTGTGGCTGAGCTGGAGCGGAGATGGAGGCCACAGGAGGGCGCTCTCGGCAACGAGCAGACAGAGGGGCTGCAGTCAGCGGTGGAGTGGCTACAGCGTCGAGACGCCTCCGTCTGCTTCTGTGCGGTGGAGAACTGTTGGGCAGAGCCCTCCACTGCTTCGCCAAATAGGCCGACCTGGGAGATCGGGGAGTCCAGGAAGCGATGCTTCTCGGTCTCCCTCATATCCGCCCAGGTCAGCACTCCTGGACCACCAATGTGGACATCGTCTGACCCAGGGCGCGCGCCGTGACTTTCGTAGCCCTAAGCACGAGGCCCGTCGCCGTGCGCAGTTCCTGCAGCACACCTGGGTCAGCACCACCCTCGTGCAACTGCTTCAACGCTTTGGCCTAACTGAATGGGAACCCTTATACTCACTTCTGTTGATGAAGCTGGATCACAAATGATTTGTGCGAACATAGACGCATTTAGGCAGATCTGGGATCAGCACATTCCCTTCAAAAACTAAAGTAACATTAATCCACTGCATCTTCAGTGGCTCAGATGTCGGGAGTAAATGACGACTGCTATGTTCATTATTACATCCAACAACAGAACACCTCAATCGGAGACATTCTTGTCTTCCCCTGCACCGGAGTGGACACAATGGAGGACAGCTCACAGCTCACTCAGGGCGGGTCTAAGGTAAGACGGCCTTGTCAATCAACTAGCATGGGAGGGGCCTGTGCAGAACTATGACATTCTGCCAGGAATCTCAGAACAGCCTGATTTGATAAAGGGGATTTTAAAATAGGGATTTAAAAAAAAAACACTGGGTGGATTTTTATCATTATAGGGTGGATGTGTACACACACTTCCAACACATTTATGTTCAAACAACATGTAAACTGAATTTTGCATCCAATGACCCTTTTAAAACAAGACCCTTTTTACCTCTCAAGCCCAAAAACATTCACTCTGTGTATAATGCATAACTGCACCTTTATTATACACAATAGAGAGAGATGGTATAAAAACATAAAATATAAAACTGTATAAAAACAGTTTCTAAAGCAAATATGTTCTAACTTTAAGACCACATATGGTGAAACAGATGGTAACAGATGGTAAAGTGCGTACTGTAGTCTTTTTGACGTGATCGACCCGGGTTCGAATCCGTCTTTTACCAAACTTGTTTTTTCTCCCTTTTCAAATCTCATATCACATTGGAAAGGCATTTATTTTTCAATAAAAATTAAGGAAATAATCAAAACGTTGAAAATAAAGTATTGGGTAGGGTTAGGGTAGGTGTAGGGAGGGCTTTATTGTCCCAATAAGGTGGCATCCATTTAATAATTTGAATTAAAAGGATAATTTACACTCAATACGTTATTACTGCATACTGTTTTATAATTTACTATAATTTACTATAATACTGAGGTGAGGTGCAGATAATTGCCACTATTTGCAATAAATAGTATAAATAGCAGAAAATCCTGCTATTTTAACATAGTGTAAATAGAATCTATCGCTATCTGCATTTAGTGTAAATAGCATATTGTTAAAAATACTGCTATTTGCACTTAGTGTAAATAGCCTCTATCGCTATTTACACCTGCCTTATTTTTTATATTCTCAGAACGTTAAAATGTCCAGTTTTCTTGTTGTGATTATAACATTATTAAAGGTTACAAAACATAACAAGAACTTTCACCAAGTACAAATAACATAAGGACATTTTAAGAATGTTGTTCTAAAAGAATGTTTTCTCTCAACATTGAGAACGTTCTTAAAGTATGTATTATAACATCATAAAGACATTCCGAGAATGTTGTTCTAAGAACGCTTTCTCGCAACGTTTTGAAAAAGTATGTAAAATATTAGTCTCAGCCTAAACGTCTGATGCATACAGCACACAAAATTGGAAACAATTCAGGAGTTTTAAAGTCGTCATTGGATTGGTTGAATTATACAGTATTTCCGGGAGATGCGTGTCGCGTTCTTTAATGTTCCGCCTGGTATCAAGACGCCGTGATGCCAAACCCCCTCGTGGAAGAAGAAAGCTCTCGTGTTTACAACTGTGACAGTGGCTATGTTTACGTGCAACCAAATAATCAGTTTGTAATCGGATTGACGGCTCGATCGGACTGAAAAGCCTTCATGTAAACACCTTAATCGATCCGATTGAGCTTGATCGGAATGAAATTTCGATCGGATTCCTTTTCTAATACGATTGAGAGTGCATGTAAACACTCGATCGGATTGAACCCCGAAACTGAAAGGACTGCGCATGTGCAATGACGCAGAAATAACGTAATGACGTATGACGCGCAGAATGAATGGTTCTTCCTTTTGAATAAAGTGTTGTATAAATGCGTGTCCTGTCTTTATAAAACTCTCCATTCACTCGGCAAATGTGAAGTGGAGCAGGACAACCTCCCACCAGTCCTTACAACCCGTTTTGGGCGCGGGGAGGGGCATTTTTACTTTGTGATAAATAGCAGCACGGCACAGCAGTTTATATGTATATTTATCCATAAATGGATACATATTAATTCTCCTGTTAAAAACAAATAAAGAAAACATGTAGGAGTGGTTATTATGTGCAAACAGTGAAAAACTCTATATTTGTGCTGTGTGCGCATGTAAAAAAAAATCTATTCCGATTTGAAGCTTGTGACATATAAACGCGCACATCAACCCGATCACTTTATTTAGCGTTCATGTAAACACTACATTCAGATTCATCAATCGGAATGAATTCAGTCCGATTGAACCAAAAATTGTGCATGTAAATGTAGCCAGTGAGTGCTTATCAGGATCAACTAAACGCTGGCTTAAAAATATGTAAAGTTTGTCCATGAGTTTTACACACCGTTCTGTTATTGTGGGGACATTTCCACGCCCCTAAACATGATGCAGCACAAAACAAAATGTGATTGGTTGCTTTACCTGTCAGACATATGGCCTCCAACCTAGGGCGGTGCTTAGCTATTCAAAGCGGCCAAGGTCCCCAGACCTTCTACCGTCAGTCCAAAGGTCTGACTACACAAGACTTATCAAATATTAATAAGAATGTTCCATAAACATTATTTTAGGAATGTTTTGTCCTAACAATTCATTTAACTTAAAAAAAAAATGTCAGTTAAAATTGTGAGAACATTCCCTGTTAGCTGGGGAAGTCCTCTGAGGTCATATCACTACAATAGAAACTAAGACACAAGATGGCAGATTACTGCAAATATTAGGTAATATTTGACCACTGAATGCTGCGAGTGACCAATCAGAATCACATATTCTAGAATACAGTTTTAATTTTGTGTTTATTTTGCTGTTAGCTTAGGAAAATGCTTACGGCAGACTCAATTATGTGTTGAAACTCCATGTGTCGCACTAATAGTCCCTCACTTACGAGGTTCTATTTCAGTTTGGATGCTGTTAGAAAGCAAGGCAGCTCACTTGTCGTGGAACAGAGCCACAGTGTCTCCTACACGGTTCACAAGACATCACTGCAGATATACACTGCACAAATGCACACTAGGAGATATGATTGCATTGAGACCTAGCTGCCTATGTCAGCGTGACTGTAGCCATAGCCCATAGAAGGGCCCTGGGTAAGTACAGTCTCAGTGGAAGCACTCTGACCATATAGCAGATGTGGAGATGTTCAACTTAACTTAAAGGTAGGCCAACACCAGATTCACTCATCTTTTTTTGCGGCCCGGACAGGTGAGAAGCCAATATCCCAGCTCATACAAAGAAATGTAATTTGCTTGAATGAATATGTGTGATGGAGATTTGTAATTGGCAGCTTGACAGAAAGATATTTTGACACCATTTGTGCATGAAATATTAAGAATAATTTTTTATTTTAGAGTTGTAGTAGGTTAAAAAAGATGATCACATAATTGTTTACTAAACTGTAGACTTGGTCAAATTAATAAATAGCAGGCAGCAGTTTACAATTGGTCCAAATCTCAATCCTAATGCAAATCCAACATCTAATGCCAAAGTAAAAACTGCACACGTGCCCATTTTGAGCTAAACCCTGAATCAATGTTTGACATCAAACACTCAGTACTTTATTAGTGCTTCTCCAGCAAATCCATTGTAGACTGTTGCCTTCCTCAGTCCTAAGGAATTGAAACAGCAGCTAATGAGATGTAAGTACAACAGACACAATCAGGGGCCTCTCAGAGAAGTGTTGCGAGGGTCCTGATGCGTCTGACTGCTGGCGCAGATGCTGAGCTCTACATAAATGGCTTGTCTTGTCTGACTTCCTTACCCACCAAAGTTGAGCAGATTACGGCTGTGTTCACCGCTGCCACCAGGCAAAAGGCATGGGACCATTTCTCAAAAGCGCAGCGCAAGAACATAGACATTTGGCGAAAGCAGTGCGAGGTTGGTATTTCTTCTCCCCTTTTGTCATGCTGACTCTACATCAGGGGTCTCAAACTATGGGCCAAGCTTTGTCATTACAAACCAATTTTCACTATACCCTGTTGAAAAAAAACAGTATATGCTGGTTTGGTATGTTTTGAAGCATGGCAGCTGGTTTGAGCAAGTTTAAGCTGGTCCTTAGTTGGTCATGAGCTGGTCCTGATAAGGAGTTAGTTGCTTAGAACCAGCTTAGGACCAGCTCATCACCAGCACATGACCAGCTTAAACCAGCTCATAACCATCTTATAACCAGCTTAAACCAGCTGCCATGCTTCAAAACATACCTAACCAGCATATGCTGTTTTTTTCAACAGGGTAGTCTGGCCTTAATGTATTTAAAAGTCAAAGTATTGCACCAATATTTACTATATATAATATACATATTTCAAATTTGTGGTTGTAAAAAGGCTGGTTCTCTAAAGGAGAACACCGCCTGGCTAGTGGCCCCCAGGTAATGTAGTATGAGACCCCTGCTCTACATGGTACACTGACACAGCAGCTCTTTATATGGCAGTGTATCTTGTGGCTTTTCATTGTGCAGACTTGTGGGACCTCACACAGCAAAAAAAAACATTTTTCTAGCCTCTGCTCTTTCGTGCAGCAGAACACTCTTTGAAATTGCCACCTAGAAAGAACCTCCATTGCTGCCATGGCAACAGATACTGGCAGGATTATAATGATGCTCATCAGTGATTAGCCTCAATTAATTGTTAATAACTCATCCAATTTGAATTAGGTCTCTATGAGGAAGGAAAAGTGAGGTGTGTGTTAACTCAAAATGTGCCTGTATGCATCTGTGCATTAGAAACCCCTGAATTCTCTGGAATGCACAATATGGAATATCCATATTCATAATATGGAATGTCACCGGTATGCAAAATTGATGTTAGCGCAAACAGAATACTCAATGAACCTTGAAATATAAAAATCCCTCGCTGGTGATAGACTCCAGCTGCAGTCTTTCCTCCAGCCATCGGACTTTTTCCATTACTGTATATCATGAGCAGTGATGTGAGGCCCGAAACCTAATCTTAGAAATACACTGACTGTATTGATTAATTGCTTTAAGTCAAGTCTATGAAAGGATTCCATTTCAGTTCACAGTCGCCAAGAGGTAAGACATCAGCGTTGTGGCAGAGTCTCTGGTGCTGTGAGAAGTGAAAGCCAGTTAGGATGCCACCCCTGTGAAAAGTTGTTTTTATTGTTGTTGTTTTGTAGCACTGTTTGTGGATTTGTCAAATATATTAAAATAATCATACAAAGTTAAGTACAGAGTTTCCAGGTTTTCTTGTACTTAACTGTCAGAGAGTTGTGAAAAAGTGTGATGTCTTGCAAAATCATAGAAATCAAGAATGCTACATAGTTCTTGTTTTGCTCAGCTTTAAAATAGAGAGGCAGAGGCTAGTTGCACACTTTTGTACTTTCTTTCTTTCTTTCTTTCTTTCTTTCTTTCTTTTCTTAAAGAGATTTCTGCTGTCACAGTGGGAAATTACCATTAAATAGTATATAAGAGCCTATTTAAACAGAAAAACAATTATGAGCCCATGAAATATGTAACATGACAAAACATACAAAAATGTCAAACCAACAACATATTAAGCACACTTTTTTTTCATACAAAAATAAGTGTAGCACTTTAGTATAGGGACCAATTCTTAGTATTAACCAGTTGCTTATTAGTATGCATATTATTAAAATATTGGCTGTTTATTAGTGCTTATAAAGCACATATTCATCATGACCATATTCTACATCCCTAACCCATAACCTAAATTTAACAACTACCTTTCTAACTATTAATAAGCTGCAAATTAGGAGTTTATTGAGGCAAAAGTTGTAATGTTTTTTTAATAGTGAGAATTGGACCTTAAAATAAAGTGTGACCAAAATAAACTATTGCTTGGCTATACTGTAATTTATTAAAAATATATAAATAGATGCAATTTTATTTACTTGTTTACTCAACATACAAAAAGTATGATATTGGGATTTTAGTTTGGAAAATTACAAACATATATATTGAAATGTAATACAGTTTTTAAACCAGCATACACAATCACTGCTGGACAAGAAATAAAGCATGTGAACTTCTGACTTAAAACATTATTATTACGGAGATATAGGCCTTGTGACAGAGTGACAACTAGCCTCAGTCTAGCTTATTTTGTTGGCCAGAAATGGCTCTAAGTGAATGTAGTCTTTAATTTTATAAAAACCTTATTGGTTTTTCCAGAATGCCTGGAAACACCACTGGAAAAGTAATGGATATTCTTTGGTCAAAAGGTGTGGAAACCCTGTAAAACGAAATTGTGAGAATTAGAGAGAAATATGATATCAGAAACAACCCAGAGCTCGACCTGTATTCCTCTGATACTACAGCTTTCAAGAAACAGACGAAAGATCAGGCAACACAGTGCTAGAGTAAAATGTATTCAATCACAGATAAAGCAAAGCTCAAATGTGCTCCCTTTATAGAGTCTGATCTGCAAGATTTCACAGTGGTGGCATTAAATGTCCTTTGTGCTGATCCCTATAATGGCTATCAGAGGATCAGTGGGTTTGGAAGTTTGTGTAATGTGATTTTACGCTCCATTTTCAGACCTAGACAAATGAACTTTCACTATTGCACGGCAGAGCCTCTGGGTTGTATTTTTAAGTTAAGAAATCAATCACCAGGGCCTGTGCTTGCCAAATCATTGCCTGTTTTTTCATCCTGTCAAAAGTTTCTACATTAAATTAGAGTATTATTAAAGTTGAATTACAGAAAGAAAACATTTCATTGAAATGTGTGACTGTCATATATGTCACTGCCACATTTACACAGCAAATGGAAGAATAAAAGTGTGTCCTTGTACTTTACTCAGAGCAGAGGAAATGTTAAAGTGTGCAGAATGTAATCTTTAATCATTGAAGGTCTCGGACAGAAGCCAGTAATGGGATGTGTGTGTGTGTGTGTGTGTGTGTGTATGTTCGTTTGATTTCTGTGTTGGGCTTCATTAGGAGCTGAGAAATGCTCACAGTGAAGAGATCATGGGAATACGAAGAGAAGAGGAAATGGAGATGTCAGATGAAGACTTGGAGGAAAACCCCTGCAAAAAGATGAGAATGGAGGACATGGGTAGGCCTGTGATCAGTCGCTGATTATCATTATCATGATTCATTAGGATACTAGAGGCAGGGACTGACTGTGGCTAAAACAGCCCTAGATTTGATGGCCTAGCATCTAGTTCATATGCACTGGTTGGGACTGTACAGTGCATTTAAAACGAACAATAAATCTTCAATAAAGGTCATTGTTAATTAAGAGGAACGTGTAATGCTGTGCCATAGAGACCTTTGTGCAATGCCTACATAATTATGTTTAATTTTAGGGCTCAACAATATATATTTTTTTCTGCTAGGCCAATGTTTAGGACTTTTGCTCTCAATTGCCCAACAAAAAAATAAATAAATGCATACAAAAGTTTGGGTTAAGGAAAAATTATTGTTTTATGCTTTTTAAAAGAAAACTCTTGTGCTAATCAAGGCTGCATTTATTTCATCTAAACAGTACAGTAAAATACAGTAATATTGTGAAATGTGTAACTGTTTTTATTAGAATATATTATAAATGTAATTTATTACTGTGAAGCAAAACTGTTTACTTCAGTCTTCAGTATTTTTCTAATATGCTGATTTTATCATTATTAGTCAAAAATTGAGCACTGTATGAAATTCTTTGATTAATATAAAATTCAAAAGAACAGCAAATGTTTGAAATATTTTATAACACCATAAATGTCTATACTGTCATTTAAACAATTTGATGTGTCCTTTCTGAATAGAAATATCTTTTTTTTTTATCTTACTGATATCCAATTTTTTTAACAATAGTGTATAAATAAATAATAGTTCATGAATAAATAATAATTTGTGAAAAAGACATCAGTATTTTTCCCACCAGTCCTCAACCACATTATTTATTTAATTTGCAACATGTTACAGCCATAATGTAACACAATGCTGGAAAAAGATGGCATATGGTGCAAAACTGAGTTGTTTATCATTTTTAAATCATTCTAACTGATGCTTTCAAGGCTATCACAATTTCACATAATTTCAATAATACATCATCTCTATGTCTGCCAGCTAAACATCACAAACCAATGCAGTTTTCATCTGCAAAGCATTGAAACACATGTACAAGATCAGTGAATGTAAGACGTCGAACATGAAGTCTGAGCACAGCCTTAGTCCTGTAGGACATTTTAGGGACATGTTTTATACAATATTCATATACACTGTAAATAATCATTCATCATCAGTTCATAATACCTAATGGATTAACTAATTATTAGGACTTTCGTAAAGTGTCAAGTCCAGATAGTGACTGTAAAGTATCAGGTTACTAATAATTCCCAATCGATTCTTAATTTAATGAAAAAAAAAAAAATGGGTTTAATGTTAAACACAATCACCCCGTTATTCTTAATCAAATCAGCTCCTCCGTGACCACTTGTTTTTATTAGCTTTATTCAAACAGCACGATCACATCCTTCAGATAACCTTGAGTACAACAGCATTTGTGCTGAGATATCAACATGAGTGATTACACTCTCCCTTCTGCATGTATCCCACAGCAAATCTGATTATGAATGATATTGCTTCAGCAGAGAATGGCGGCAAGAAGTGTCAGGGGATTCTGAGCTCAGCGATATTTCATGAGCTGTCACAGCACACAAGCTCTGGCTCAATAAAAGTAGTATTTTCAGTGGCAGGTAGGAATATCTAATGGCTGAGAATATCTAACTTATTGACACAGCGGAGACTCAGCACAGTGACCAAGTTGTTATGCAAACTTCACCATCGATTTCGGCTCTGAATCATACCGCTTGCTCTAAAGCCTGCCACGTATATGCTGATTCAACCAGACGGATTGGTGTTAGAACTTGTCTTATATGATGCATGTTAGATTACACAACAGATCATATGTTGCACCCTACTAGAAGAAACAAAGGTCAGTGAGAACTACTTAAGGTGGTTGAACTGGTCAACAAGTTTAAGCTAGGACAGTTAACTAGCTCAATCTGCTGAGTCAAGGTGGTCTACCAGGCACAAAAGTGTGAATTCATCCTATCTATGCAACAGATGAGATAAAGACCTTCATCCAAGCTCACTTCTTGTCTCTTTCTCTTCCTTCCTGTCTGAGAGCAGTGTTGTCTGCGCAGACGTGTGCTCTGCGGGAGGAAAACGACAGTCTGCGCTGGCAGCTGGACGCTTACAGGAACGAGGTGGAGCTGCTGAAGAAGGAGCAGGGCAAGATGTACCGTACCGAGGAGGATCACACGCAAGAACAACAGCTGCACTTCCTGCAGCAGACCATGCAGAACATGCAGCAGGTAATACACACATCTGAGTGTTCAGCCTCAAGCTGGTGTCCCACTTGCTGTTTTGCAACAGAAGTAATACTTTAGATTAGGGAACACTATTCACCATTAACTAGTTGTTTATTAGCATGCATAGCACTAGCATATTGGCTGCTTATTAGTACTTATAAAGCACATAATAATGCATGGCCATATTCTAGATCCCTTAACCCTACCAAATACCGAAACATAATTACAACAGTAACTGACTTACATGCTATCAATAAGCAGCTAATTGGGAGTTAATTGCGAGAAAACTCTTAGTGATAGTGAATGTGTCTTCTCTAATATTAAGTGTTAACAGATTTTCTTGATTTTGAAAGAAGCCAATTAAAATCAAGTTCGACATAACTTTAAAGGGGTCATCGGATGCCCATTTTCCACAAGTTGATATGATTCTTTAGGGTCTTAATGAAAAGTCTATAAAATAGTTTCGTTAAAAATTTCTCAATGGTAGTGTAAAACAACACCGTTTTTACCCTGTCAAAAACAGCTCTGTCAAATGAAGGCCCGCCTTCTGAAATACGAAATGTGCTGTGATTGGTTAGCTGGGCCAGTGTGTGTTGTGATTGGTTAGCTGGGTCAGTGTGTGTTGTGATTGGCAGCACTCGGCGCCTGGTCGGGAAATGTCATGCCTCTTACCATAGTTACTGCATGCGAGCTTCAGTGTAAATATTGCGTCAATATCAAATCAATTTGAGCGTGATTTAAACCCGGATGATTGTAACCACTCTAAGTTCGTCTGCCTTGGGAAAGCTAGCGTGTCTCTGACATAGTGATAACACTCATTGCCTTCTCTAGTGCAGCTCAAGCAGATCTCGTCCCATTCGTCGGTATTTGTGATATCACAAATCCCGGAAAATATGCGTTGTAGTCCAAACGAGTCATTCGTTGTAGTTTTTGAAAAGTGATTTCTGTTAAATAAAATATCTCCTTTTGAAGTGGACTTTGAGCTTTATAACTTTGCAGATCTGTTTTATGCTCAAACAGCAACATTACAGACTAACTAAAGTTGAAAAAGTGAAAAAGCATTATAGGACCCCTTTAAGAAGAGTAAGCTATCAGCTATAATTTCACTATAAAATTATCTTGTAATCTCAATTTAAACATTTTTGTTAGTGTAAACTTAACTAATTCAGTAAAGGCTAACTTGCTAATTAGTAACACAATGCATTGACTAGTATAGCAAATGCTGAATGAGTAAGATAATATAGGTTATAACATATATCTGTTTTTAACCTAAATTCATGCTCCACTCGTCACTATGATGGTAACACGCTAAGCAGAAACTTTTCTAAATAGCATAGTAAAACATTAAGCATTACTAAATCTCCCACTTAGCATTAATCTTGCACACACACACACACACACACACACACACACACACACACGTCTGGTTTGCTATCCTTGTGGGGACTCTCCATAGGCGTAATGGTTTTTCTACTGTACAGACCGTATATTCTATTGCCCTACACCAACCCTACCCCTAAACCTACCCCTCACAGGAAACTTTGTGCATTTTTAGATTTTCAAAAAAACTTAATTCTGTGTGATTTATTAGCTTGTTTACCCGTGGGGACCACAATTTAGGTCCCCACCGTGACACGAGTCCCCATGAGTCTGTGTGTATTCAGGTTTAAGTCCCCACCAGAATAGAAAAACAGGTACACACACACACACAAATAAATAAATAAAAAAATAAAATACTAAATTTCAGCATTTACTCACCCTTTTGATTTTTTACGCTTTCTAAGGCTTCATTTATTTGATCAAAAATACAGTAAAAACTGTAATATTGTGAAATATTTTCTAATTAAATATATTTTAAAATGTAATTCATTCCTTTAATGTAAAGCTGTATTTTCAGCATCATTACTCCAGTCTTCAGTGTCACGTGATCCTTCAGAAATCATTCTAATATGCTGATCTGCTGCTCAAGAAACATTGCTTATTATCAATGCTAAAAACACTATCTTTGTAACATTATGCATGCCTTTCCTGTCACTTTTGATCAGTGTTGGGGAAAGTTACTTTTAAAAGTAATGCATTACAATATTGCGTTACTCCATAAAAAAGTAACTAATTACGTTACTTAGTTACTTTTTATGGAAAGTAATGTGTTTTAAAAATGTGTACTTTTTAAAAATCTGGACAGGGCTTGCTTGTTTGTTTTTAAAATAAATTGGCAAATATATAAAAGCCTTTTCACACCAAAAGTGAAATTAATAAGCCTCAGGCTGAAGGGAAAGTACATTTACATCCGTACAGTAGAATGCAGAAGAAATTTCAACACACTTCAGCAATAAAAAAAAGACACACAAATGTTCGTCTAGAGTAATTTGTGCTTATTAGTACGCTTGAACTGGATCATCGAAGGTCAGAAGCAAAGACATTGGTTAATAGAATGGGATTAAATACATAAAGGATATTTGTGTTGTTTAACATTTAATTATTGCAGGTTTGCGTCATATTCTGAGTTGCATTATTTTTATTCATTTTGAGGAATACTGAATCTGTTTTTTTTTTGTGAGTGAGTGAGATGAATTAATGCATATTCATATTTATTTTAGAACTACAGTAACATCTTCTGATTTCTCTCAACATGGGGACAGGAGAGCTTTCAATCAATACATTGGGAAAAAAAGTAACTTGCGTTACTTATTTGAAAAAGTAACTCAGATATTCTCTTGTAAATTAAAAAGTAATGCGTTACTTTACTAGGCACTTGAAAAAAGTAATCTGATTACGTAACTCACGTTACTTGTAATGTATTACCCCCAACACTGCTTTTGATCAATTTAATGCATTCTTGCTGAATAAAAAAAAAATCTTTGAATGGTAATGTATATTTGTATTGTTGTGGGTGAATTGGAGAGAGTCTCTCAGCAGGTGGGTGTTAACAGCCCCAACGACTCAACTTCCTGCTGACACTGCTGACTATCCAACAACATGCAGCATGTTTGATATTATTGTCCAGTCTTTGAGGCAGACTCATGACTCATCAAGTGACCAATTAGATCAAAACCTTTTCTTCATATTGTCTTTTTTTTTAAATCACAGGTAAAGCTGTTGGACATGTTTGTCCCATGTTTATCGCACACAGTTTATTCAATCTAAGTCGACATTGGAGAAAAATCACATCATCACATTATTGATGTTTAAGGGAGATTAAAGAGCCTCCTAGTGTCTTCTTTTGACACATTTAAACATACGAAAAAATCAGTGCGTAAGTGTTCAGTATGCTCTCACGTCAGTGCTCCATCTGGAACACAAACACTCACACCTACATTAATTAGCTGTCAAATCAGCTTAAATGATGATTGGACACAGTGTTCTTCATGACGCAAACTGTCATAGTGCAGCCATTAGCACCAGCTCCGGTGAGCGCTCTCTCTCTCTCTCTCATTTTACATTGTGCAGTTGCTTGAAAGGCTTTTATGTACAAGATCAGTACTAATGTAAGAAATGAGCATCCTTTTTGTGGAAAGAGAAATATGATGTTCAGATTTATATAGAGTGCAGTGGACTGTCATTATTTAATTTAATGGATGGAGAACTTTTTCATTACACTAACTTTAAAGTTTTCGTTTTAAACTTATTTTATGTCTGTAATCACATATACACTACTGTTTAGGGACAGTAAGATTTTTTTAAAAGAAATGAATATACTAATGAATACTTTTATTCATTAAGGATGCAGTAAATTGATCAAAAGTGACAGTTTTTACATTGATACAAAAAAATCTATTTCAAATGTAACATTTTCAACATTGATAATAATAATAAATGTTTCTTGAGCACCAAATCAAAACATATTAGAATGATTTCTAAAGGATCATCTGACACCGGAGACTTGGAGAAATGATGCTGAAATTTCAGCTTTGCATCACAGGAATAAATTACAGTTCTTTAAAATTATAATAATATTTCACAATTTTAGAGTTTTTACTGTACTTTGACTTAAAATCTTACCAACCTGAAATGTTTGAACAGTGTATTGCGGTCACACTTTATTTTAAGGTCCAGTTCTCACTATTAACAAACCATCAACTATGACTTTTGCCTCAATAAACTCCTAATTTGCTGCTTATTAATAGTTAGTAAGGTAGTTGTTAAGTTTAGGACTAGGGATCTAGAATATGGTCATGCAGAATATGTGGTTTAGAAGTACTAATAAACAGCCAATATGTTAATAACGTGCATGCTAATAAACAACTATAAAAATTGGTCCCTATATTAAAGTGTTACCTGTATTTCTAAGTGAAGCAGAACATTGAACAAGCTAAATGAAGTACAAGATTGGATTTTCTGGATCTGGAAAAGATTGAATCATGAAAAGTGCAAGAATGGATGTTGTTATTGCTGTCTGTGAGCACTGCACGCCATTATTATTGTTATTATTTATATCTGTTATATCTAGGATTAGGGGTAAAAAGGAACTTTTACCTAGAAAAATTCTAGGCTTATTTTTAAAATTCCATTCTTTTCCTTTTCATTTCAATAAATGCTACAAAAAGCTGACCACATGAACTTTTGAACAGACATAAAAGTCTGACTCAGTCAAACTCCTCACCCCACCTCCTCTTTGTTATCTTTGTCGTTTGCTGTTCAGTGATGTTTATGTGGTGTTTGTTAATGAGGGCACCACGCAGCCCCACACGCTGCTCATTGTTCCAGCCATCTGCTTTCTGTTGCTCACGATGCTGTTTGCCTCCACAGCAACTGCTTCGGCTCCAGGAAGAGCTGAAAGGGAAGGAGCTGGAGCTAGAGCAGGCCAGAGATGAACAGCACTACCTAGAGGGAGAGGTCCTCAGCCTCAGGGAAAAGGTTGGACAGACTTCATGGCCATATTGCCAAATAATCTGCATTTCCGTGCATTATAGTTTTATTTGAGGGCAAAAACAATGATTATGAGGAGCAGTGTTGGGAGAGCTACATTGAAGCTGCTGTTACTCAAAGTTACCCTTTTAGCTAAACTACAAGCTTAAAATTTTGCAGGACTATTGTTTTGCAATCAGAGAAGTTATATGGTAAAAAGCAATGAGGATGCCAAGTAGGGTGACAGTATTAAACAGCATTTTTTTTTGAACAATAAAATAAAAAATAAAAAATCTATGATTTATGTAACTGAGCAGAAATTGTAGTGGTAAACAACAGCATTTAACTAAAAGTTATAGGTTTTTGTAAAATTATAGTAACAAATACACTCTAAAGACAAATATTTCAGCAAAAAAAAAAAAAATGCAACAGTAGGCATCAATCCTTTGAGTTACAACAACTTATAAAATGAACTAATGAAATTAGGGTTTACCAACAAACTACATTGACTTGAACTTTGTTTTTTAATAATCAATGTGAAAATACTACAAATTATTAAGTTCTTCCAACTAATTTTAACATAACTGAATGGTGGCCCTGGAACTAATTAATCTTATATGTATCAGTTTAAAATGAACAGCTAGTATAGCACATTTTTAGAGTGAATTATAATATAATTAGCATTAGCTCTACAAAACAGAAAACATAAATCTGTCATATATCACAAGAGTGGGGAAATTGGGGGGAAACATGTCATTGAAGTATGTCTTTATTTCAATTTATCTTTGTGTTTTAACCTTTTTTTTTTTGCTGAAATGTAGAGACTATAAATTATTTTTTTTTTTTACTATAATATAGTTGGATTTAATGCAACATTTACTTTTGGCCCATGGCTCTCAATTCTGTTTTGGTCCTTCGTAGTAAAAAGTTTGGCCACCTATGTTTTACATTATCCATCTGAATGAATCAATTCACTTGTTTGGATTTCCCACTGCTTCATTTGAGAGAAGTAGTGAACATTTTAGGCGCGCTTGTTTGATCAGTTCACTCGACTGTAAAGCTTCACATGCAATACATAATTGTGTCTCTGCTCGCTGGAAAAAGTAGCCTTTAGATACTTCCCAGCACTGGTCAGTAGTTACTTTGTAGATGGACACAAAGCCTTATGTAAGCCATTAAGAGCACTGTTCACTTCAGATATGCTGCATTTTGGCAGTGTCTGCCTCCTCATGTGTGACAGCGGGAAGCTCTGCAGCCCGGGGTCACTTACTGTCCTCACTCCCCCTGTGCATGCAGCGAGAAACACAACTCAACATGGCAGCAGGAGCACAGGGTGCACACACACACACACACACACCTGAAAACAGAGACACATAAACAGCAACACACGAAAAAGAGCAGGACAGTTTTTGGTCTCAAGATGAATATGCTTTGTTATGGCTGCAAAAGGGGAACGAGGCTACGCTGGAGAGCCGGGTTGTTCATTTCTACACTAGACAACACGCAGTCACATATGCCCAGTCTATGAAAAAGATATAGATACAAGACAACATCTATATGTGCGTAAAAACATGTACAGTGGCCTCCAAAAAGGATTCAGGCAGACACAAAAGTCAGTTCTGTTGTGAAAAAGAAGTACACACATGCTTTTTAAAACAGTAGTTATTACAGAAATAATATATTTTAAAAGAATAAATTTAAGTGCAATTGAATTTAAACCAAAGCTTGCTTTAATGTAATTTGTATTGAAACATGTCATGTATTTAAATGTTTATAATTGCATATGTGTAATGAAGTTGCAATTTAGCATGTTTAAAATGTATTAACTATAAGTGTAGTATTGTATAACAAACCATAGTTACTTAAAATTATAATCATGTGCTGTATTATGTTAGTTAAAACATCAAAATAAGTGTACTTTGACAACAAAAGATGATTAAATGATTTAAAATGTATTTTAAAGTAAAAAATAAGTTCAGATACGTTCAAATAAATTTGACATATACTGTAAAAAGTGTAATTTTTTTAAGTAAAGGTGCACTAATCGAATTTTGCCAAACAATGTTAATATTTGAAAGCACCAAAACAAACACACCCATACCCCAACAGGACCTTGCCCCTATTTTAATATCTATTCAAACAAAAGTCAACACAGTAAATTGTGGGAATTGTGAAACAATGCAAAATCAACGTTACCCAAATCTACTATACATTTATACTAAAAAAATAATAATAATACTTTCATTGCAATTAACATGCAATTAAGTGTCAGAAAACATAACATTCAGTTCACATATTAAAGTATATTATTTCCATTATAAGTCTTCTTTTTAGAAGTATGTTAAAGAGTAATTTTTCACAAGGGGTGCATTAACATTCTGCCTCTGTGGGCGCTTCATTAGGTTTTGAAAGAAAGCAACTGAAAATGAATTTCCACAAACAAGTTGTGAAAGTAAGTTGTGACCTTTGACCTTAAGAAACCTTATTTGGATCTATTGAATAGACTGTCTGTCACTTACAGCTTCTTTATCCATGTCAAATTAAATGTGGTGTCTGCCTTGATTAAGGTCTATAGAGTTGTTGTCATTGAGGACAGATGATCTGTTCTCTCTGTTGCTGAGCAGCACAACATGATACCTTATCATTTGTGCCAGTACAGTGGTTTGCCCAGACACAGGGAATAATGACCAGCCTTGTTTACCCCATTTTCCTAACAGCAGACGTTGGTTTGCATGAATGTTATTTGACTGAGATAACAGGAACATCAATAGTCGTGGAGGTCCTGTGGAGCCCATACTGTATTGTGCTCCTACACAAACCCGCTTGCAGATGGAAGATGTGTGTACAGTATTTTTAGAACCAGATGTGGTGTGCTTCAATATTTCATAAATATGAAAATGTTGTGACCTTCTGCAGACACCCTGGCCGTAATGTATGGAATCACAAATGTGTTTCATTACCCCATTTCTCACAAGCATCCATTAAAAATGTAGTATCAACTTGACACACTCAAGGCCAGACTGAGGTTTCCCAGAGGTTACACTGTCTGCAAAGCTCCTTCACAGCTGTACTGCAAAATAGGATTGGGTCTGGAAGTGAGTATTTCTGTTTTTTTCTTGACAGCTGTTGAATGCCATGGAATCGGTAGACTTGACAAACCACAACTCTGAAGGCCATGAAAAGGTAAGTCAGACTGATTCTGCGTAACGCCCAGCGTCCATCACGTCACTGACGTTCACCAGTGAGATTAGTCTGCACTACCAGCACGCATTAAAAGAGGCACGTGAACCGCTAACATTGCATCATCCCTTCATTTCTCTTCACACCATGAGCTCTCTGGCAGAAGTTAATTTTAGACTACTGATCTGTATGTTCTGTGAGAATATGGGCTCCCTCTGCTTTTTCTGCATAAAGACTCCCAAACTTAAGAGTGCTGCAGAGAGTGCCAGAAAACTTTTTTATTAAGGTACAGTATTTGCAATCAGTATTTGAATTTCACAGAATTGCATTTTTTTAATTGAATCAATAAATTGAAATAAATTCTCAATTAAAGAGATTCACAATAATGATTTATATCCACTAAATATTCCTATCTAATAAATCTGTAAACCTATAAAATCAAGTAGCATACTAAAGTCTCTGCAACATATAACATAATAAACACACTGATAAGATTCATACATAATAAACACATTTTTAAAGGGTCATATGATGTGATTTCAATTTTTCCTTTCTCTTTGGAGTGTTACAAGCTCTTGGTGCATAAAGAAGATCTGTAAAGTTGCAAAGACTAAAGTCTCGAATCCAAAGAGATATTCTTTATAAAAGTTAAGAGTCAGCCACGCCTACCTAAAATGCCTAGTTTAAACACGCCCCCACATGTCTACGTCACGATGTGGGAAGATTTGCATAACGCCGCCCAAATGTTCACGCAAAAAAAGAAGGCATAACTTTGATTCTCGCTGTAGTATTGTTGTTGCCGCCACCATGTCGTGAAGACGCTGTGTGTTCGTTGTGAAAGCGAAACTACTTTATTTGGCCTTCCAAAAGACTGTTCCGGAACAGTTCAACCCAAATATTCAGATGTGTGCAGCGCATTTTATGGAGGACAAGGACTGTTTCCTGGGAGAGTATAGTCTACAAGGCCGGTGTCTGTTTCTATAAAGTGGGGCAATTCCAACTTTGCAAGGACAGTCTGGCGCTTCTGACTCAGCCTGTAAGTACGTTTTCATATTTAATGAATTTGTCACTGACGATTCAAACGCGAGTTTTGAGCAGTGTAGAGTAGTGTTTGTTGTTTGTCGTTTCTCTAATCACAAATGCAGACATGGTTTTATGTTTACGCCGCGCGATGCAATGCAACGCGTAAAAAGCATTATAATCAGTAATTATGTCCCCACTGGATGCAACAAATGCCTCGTTTATAATGGGTTTTAATGTTATCATATGACCCCTTTAAATAACTGGCTGACCTCATATTAAAGTGCTCTACAATCTACTGAGGCAGACAGTAATTTACATAGATTTTAGTTTGTGTTATTTTAGTATCATTGAGATATAATTGAGTTTTATTAATATTCTGAATCAGTATTTTTATATTTGCTGTACCATTTTCATATTCATTTTGGAGTTTTTGTAGATTTTGTTGTATTTATTTATTTTAAGAACTGTTGTCTTGGCAACTAGTCATAATTTTAATAATTAGATTTTATTTCAATTAACGTTTATTTTTAACGTTTGATCAAACTTAAGCTTTCACTATAATATTTACTGCAATGTCTTCACATCCAATTATATATTAATAAATTGTGATTTGAAGCAGAAATGATTAACACATTTACTGTCACTATTCCAGAATATTATGAATATTAGGACTGTAAGTCCTGCATTGATTCAGTCCTCCACATATTCTGTAGCTTATAGAAACAAATTAATTTAAAACATAAGCACTAAACATAAGGCGAAAACAGCATCTTTATCTCTATGCATTTGACAAATAGGATTTTCGAGTCCTTCAAATAAATATTCTGCACCTGAGACAGCTCACCTAGCATGATTTTGGTCAATCGACAGAGGACTAAAAATGAATATTTAGTCAAATTTTGGACTGATTCCACCTGTATGCAAAAACTCAAGTTAGGCTAAAGCATATATTTTAGCTTAAAAGCTGCGAAATTTCGGCAAGGATCATTTTACACCACCCTACAATAATCATGGAACTTAATTATCAAAATATTATTTTAGTTTTTTTGGAAACCGCATTCAAAATCCATTTGGCTCAAAAATCAGAGGGGGCATATTTCCCTTCGTTTTGAAAGGGCATGACGTATAGCCTTTACCTTTTGCAAAAAATTGTCTTTCAAGAGTAACTGAATTTTTCACATATGGCTAAAGACACACAAGCACAATTCGATCATTCGTTTTTTTATTTAATATTGAAAGGAAAACGGCTCCTTTTTCGTTTTTTTTTCCAAAAAACGAAAACCGAGAAATCAGCTTAAATTTTAGTTCATGGGTGGAAAAATGAATAAATTAGTTTGAATATTCGATTTCTACATGTGGGCGGGAATTAAACGCCCCTTTCTGCTGATTGGTCAGCCGAAGATCAAACCGTGCTGTCATCAGTTCTTCTGCAGTATCACGCAGCAGAATAATAGTCCTCCACTGCTGCAGTTGTATGGATTAATAACCCATTTTAACAATTTCATATTTTTCTCATCAAACAGACTAATGATATTTCTTGCTAACAGTAGGCTATTTAATATCGGTTGTTCTCCGGTTGTCAGTCAAAATGACAGTTCTTGCATGAACATTATAGGCCTATATATACCCAAGCCAATTTATTATTCCTTGCTTTTTGTCTTAGTGTTTAAAATATTTATTTTGAAACAAATTAATTAATTAATTAAACAAACAGACTTACTGGGTGAGCAGGGTAGGCTATGACATCTGTCATATCATACCCTGCCATGCCCAGCTGATGCAAATGTAATTTATATCTACACAGAAGAAAGCCCTGTCTACACTCTGCCCCGGTATGAGTTGTGTCGAGCTATTCATTAGCCTATTTGTTTGATGAAAAAAGATGAAATGTAGTTGCAATAAATGTGTTAAGAATCAATACAACTGCAGCAGCGGAGGACTATTATTCTGCTGCGTGATACTGCAGAAGAACTGATGATGGCACGGTTTGATCTTCGGCTGACCAATCAGCAGAAAGGGGTGTTTAATTCCCGCCCACATGTAGAAAGCTGTTTATTCATTTTTCTACCCCTGAACGAAAAACGAAAATTTAAGCTGAATTCTTGTTTTTCGTTTTTTGGAAAAAAACAAAAAAGGAGCCTTTTCAAATTTTTCTACTTTCAATATTAAATAAAAAAAACGAATGATCGAATGATACACGGGTTCAGCACTGCTGCCTCCATTTTGATTTTCTTTTTTTCAAAAAATTTGCTAAAAATGCACAGCGCAAGGTTGTTTGCTATAATTTTGATTTAACCTCTATGTAACTTACAGTCTGGCATCTTGAGCAGCATCTTGGAAGAAGAGCCACTTAAATGTCAATAGGCATTGATTTCTCTGAATGCAGCCGAATGCGGTGCATCCTCAGTAAAGCTTAGCAGGCATGCCCTACTAACTCAACAGTTCGCATGATCGCATCTCTCTCTTGTCTGCTTTTTGAAGGTTCCTCTGCATCCTGATGTGTGTTTTTCCTTTGTATGCATGTGTACAGGGGGTCAATGGCACCGCGGCACTCTACCACCATCAAGAGAAGAATAACGACACGGTCATTTGGGGTCCTTTGAGATCAGAGAAAGAGGCTCTCTTGCTTGGTAATTATTCCAACTCTACTTCATGCCGTTTTGATCTATAAAACATCGTAAGCCGTGTGCTGAGGGGCTTGAATACCAGATGGGCTTGGAGGATTGAGTCCTAGCTTAAAAGCATAGGAGGGTGAGCAGGTGCAGGAGCAGCCAAGCAGTTGAACGCAATGCTGTCCGGCCAGTGTTTGAACCACTGTGATAACAATGACTAGGAAAGCACCTAGCACCTTGGCCTTTCTGTCATGTTTTTGGATGATGATCTTAGGAGGAGCTCAGGTGAGCTGTTCTTCTTTTTGCCAGGCGCTTCATTGGCTCTGGCCCAGAGAAGACCACATATCCTTCGCTCTATCTAATGGCTGCACAACACCGCCACTTGCAAAGAGGACACATATACTGCACTGATGGAGTAGGGAGCCTCAGCCAGGCTCGGAGGCCCTCAGCCAGAAAAGCCGAACTCATTTGAGTAGAACAAAGTGAAGGGACGGACTGAAGAACACAAATTGTTTAAGTCTCCAGGCGCTCCCGTACTAGCTCTGAAGAGGACGTCTAATGCAGTTATTGGATTAGCTTGCTGTGCAAACATATTTTGTATAAGCTCCCTCCGTTAGGCTATTGAAATGAGTTTGTTTGGTTAGATTTCTCGTACGAGTATGCAAAACAGATATGTTTATCTCGGTAAGCACGACGCACCGTAGCAGAACAGAGACATATGGAGTCGGCTCGGCTGTTCTGCATTGAATTTTAAAATCAGAAGGGACATCTCGAGACTCCCCTTCCCTCCCCAAGTGCGGATCTGTGAAAGTAGGTCTTGCAGAGGGAATTGAATGAGGTTCCTTGGTAATTGGCGGCGTTACAGCATATAAATCAAGGAAATAAATATTGGCTCGGGCCCCTCAGGCAAGGCACTATATCCTGTGCCTCTGCATCAGTGCTTTACCTTTTGCAGGACCTCTCCAAAGTAATCAGCTTAAGTGGGGGAGGGATGGTGCTTCTGCTCCAGGCGGCATATTTATGACTGTGCCACTGCATCTCTTGTCTTGCCTACTAGTCAGAGGCAACATATGTTCATTCACAAGCCTGCTCTGCTGTCTGTCTCTCCACACAGGAATCATATCAACCTTCCTCCACGTCCACCCATTTGGAGCCAACATTGAATATCTGTGGTCTTACATCCAGAGACTTGATACAAAGGTGATTATTTGTTTCAATTAAAGGGATAATTCACCCAAAAATGAAAATACTATCATCATTTGCTCACCCTCATGTCCAAACCTACAAGACTTTGGTTAAACCTCAAACACAAATTAAAATGTGTGCATTAAACCTGAGAGATTTGTCTCTCCATTGAAAGTCATTTAAAACTAAGCCTTTGAAGATCCAAAAAGATCATAAAGGCATCATAAAACTAATCCATATATACGTAAATTGGGCAGTTTCATCCAAGACTTGTGAAGAGACTTTATATTATGAACAAAATTAATTTAGGCTTTTATTTACATATAAGCACGCATGCATAGAGCGCATTGCATACGGTAAACAAAAGCTCATTAGTACAAACCTCATTGGTTCTAGTGCATCAGAAAATAAATTAGGGTGAATAAATAACAGAATTTTCATTTTTGAGTGAACTATCTCTATAATTAATTTTGACACCATGGGTGCATGCAGGATTAACAAAAGATTAGAAATAATCCCATTTCTGTCAATATGTTATATGAGCCATATGTTATCTCTTTGACTCTTAAATACCACATGAAATATCAGAGGGGCTGTTTGCATCCAGATGTGATCAGCACTGGCACAGCACAGCTATTTGTATCCAGCAGCCTGGTGGAGCTTGTCCAGTCTACAACTAAATGCAAATTTCATGTGTCAGATGTGGCCTGGAGGGCACCGAACGTGTTCTGACATTTTGCATGGTGGCGCTTGTGTGCAGGCAAACATTTTTTTTTACCCAACTCCCCTTCCCATTGTTTCCCATCTACACTCTTCTACTTATAAATAAAAGACAGAAAGAACTAAAAAAAATAAAAATAAATAAATAAATAAATTACGGTTATAACAGTACTGTATATTATCCTATTGTATAATAATTTATTAATATATGCTACTAGACAAAAAGCAGTAGTATTTTATTTATTTTTACATTTGGGTTCAAACGGCATCTGCCATCTTTCAAATACTTAGTAGATAAACACATTTAAAACTTCGGAAAAGGAAAAATCCTGGAAAAACAGACCCAAAAGTATTGATGACTCATCTTCCATGTACGTGTACAACTTTTTTCCTAATGGAATGTTCTCTAGAATAATAATGTCCATCTCTCTAAATTATAAATACCAGCTGCCTCTGATTACCAAATCATTGATTCATCATCTTCAATTGCAGTCTTTTCAAAAAAACTTCTAACTCTTTCAATAAGAGAGAAACCTACAGGCACCAAGCTCCTTTATATCAGATCAGCTGACTAACTTAAAATGCATTTTCAAGAAATGCAAAAGTTTAGCTTGTTCCAGTCTAAATTGTCATTTACTTCAACTAAGAGTAGAGAAAACAAGCAGTATTATAAACTGAGAAAAAACAGTTTATATACTCCGTTTAAAAAATGAACTACAGCAACTGTTTGCAGGAAGCAAATTACAAACATTCTGACAAACACATTAGTGCCTTTGATTAATTTCTAAGCAAACAAGAGGCGACGACGCAATGGGCAATTTTGTGTCTGTTTATGCACAAAATGTTCAACATGTAGCAACAATAACAATCTAAATGACACTTGGCTTTGCTCATGTCTCATTTTTCAGATCTCGGCCAGTGAACTGGAAAGACTAATGGTCCGGTTGCCCAACATGTTCAAGCAGGAGTTCAGTGGCGTTGGAGCGACACTGGAGAAACGCTGGAAGTTCTGCGGATTTGAGGGTCTTAAAACGGTGTGACTTGCACAGCAACATGCACTGGCACTGAGGCTTCTGGACCTCTGGAGGACTGATCCAGTGTCAGCGACAAGAGACACAAACAACAGGCTCGACACCCCGTACCGCCTCAGATCTGATGGCTGCCGCTCTCCGGAGGAAGTGAGACTCTACGTGCGGCGCCGCATCAGATGTATTTACTTGAAAAAGCTCTTTCCAGACTTCTGTACCGATTGCGTAACTTATCTGTCAGTGGTGTCGTCCCTGAAGGCTGGGAGATATCCAGGAATATCGCGCCTCTCGGTTAAAAATACGGAATGCTGAATATGGGACACAGATGTGTGATAGCAGCCCTCTGCGCCCATCAAAGCCAGTGTGTGTGTGAAGATGATTTCTGCTCTGAAAAATGATTTAATTCATGGCCAAAGTGCTGGAGCTGATAAACAACAGTTGCACAGCTGAAGCTCTTTGGACAGTTTGCTGTGTATCAGGCCTTCCTTGTTGTGTAGATGATGTATGTAACTATGTAACATGCTCTTTGTGTCTTGCTGCACTGTTGTTAAAGGTCTGCTTATGTAAATTATGATTTTTTTTAAAAATCAATTAAAAACTTTTTATCCAAAATCGGATGTAGTTACTTGGAGAAATCGGTGCTAAATTTACTGAAATCTATAAAAATAAAGGTTAAAAAGGAGATTTTGGGTTCCCCAAAGAACCTTTCAGTGAACAATTCTTATAAGACCTTATTTTAAATATCTAAATAACGTTTTCTATTATAAAGAACCTTTTGTGGAATGGAATGTTAAAGCTTCTTCATTGGAACAAAGATGCCAATAAAGAACTTTTATTTTTAAGAGTGTAAACAGCTTTGGGCATCATTTAGCATTGAATGCAGAATCGAAAACAGAACATTCAAGAATTTTGTTGTTGTTTTAGACTACCGAAATTCTATAAATGTCATTCCAGTTCAACAACCAATGGGAGTGCCCAATTCGATTCAAATTCACCCTTGTAAATTGAAAGGCAGCCAGTTTAAATTCTGGATTTTGCCCAGCCCCGTTCCCGTCTGCATCTCTAAATGTGTCAAAGCTGCCTCGTAGTGTTGTGTTTGTCGTGTTTTTTGATTCATGTCTGGGATAAACAACTGAAATATCTGCCATGAATGTGGAGCAGAACTTCCTTAATCACCCAGAATATAACAAGCTGTTAATAATGAATGAGAGGGGAGGAGAATGCTGCTCTGCATGTGTTTAATGTGATCTGTTTGCTATTTACATCAGCCACTGAGATGCTGTTAGCAACATAGTAGTGCATTTGAGACCGCCTAAGCCATCTGCACTGTTGCTTGTACAAGCACAGCACATTATTTGCGAGCGTTACAGTAAGGATTAAAGATTATGGTGCCTCAAGACCCATAGGGCTGCTGCACTTTTAAAGGCATTTTGCTGCAAATGCAATGTTAAAGGAATGAAAAAATCAATTATGAGTTTATTAAATAAAAAAAGAACTGGCACCCCTCTACCAGAGCTAATATCTCCAACGTGTGCCTTTGCTGGCAGCCATCATGCGCCAAATGTCTTAAAATTCTGTCAGAAATTCTGGGCTGCACCCATGTGTAAACATTCCAATAGCATTTTTAGCATGACTGACAAATTGTTGAAGAAAAGCTTTGGTAAAAACAAAGCAGTTGTCAGATGGATTATGAAAATAAATTGGTCAATGCTTGTTTTTAAAACGCAATTAAAAATGATCAACGTCAAAGTAGCAATGTAATAAAGAAAAAACAGTCAGGACCTACTATTGCTGTTCTTAACGTAATAATAAAAGATCAGTGAGCAGAACATCTGCATTCCTGAAAATTTCTCAGTATAGCGAATGAAACAGACTAACTGTACTGAAATGTTAATAAGCTCAGAGTTAAAGAAGCAGAGGTCAATTTTCAATTTCTAAGCTGAGGCCTTTTAATCCCACTCTCTGTGATGTTATTTTCAAGTACACACGGTGGATGGAAGTGAAATCGGAACCATACAGACAACAAATAAACAAGAGACAGTAATACCTCCTGAAGTATATTTAGACTTCCTGTATCAGATCAAACTGACATCTCCTTGGAAAATGAATTACTGTAGGCGCAGTTGAGCTCTCGAGTGGTTTTCAACATTTGCTCCTCTGAATTTAAACCTCTTATTATCAAGCAGTATGCCATTGATAGTATGCTGATGAGTGCTGTTTGAGAAGAGAGAATATACTGCACTGCAGAGCCCTCAGTCCATGTGATTTCACTTTAATTCACACCTGTCTGGAAATGAATGAGAGAACAAAAGTGCCCAGCTGTAAATAACTGATCTTAAGTCTCTCCTAGTTTTCAATAACACCATTTTATATCGAAGGATGGAAATATATTTTATTTCCATCTAAAGTGAAAAGTGACATGACCTGTGGCCAAGTATGGTGACCCATACTCGGAATTAGTGCTCTGCATTTATCCCATCCAAAGTGCACACACACAGCAGTGAACACACACACACACACACACCATGAACACACACCCGGAGCAGTGGCCAGTAATTTTTTTGCTGCGGCGCCCGGGGAGCAGTTCCGAGGGGGTTCGGTGCCTTGCTCAAGGGCACCTCAGTCGTGGCATTGAAGGTGGGAGAGAGCGCTGTACATTCACTCCCCCCACCTACAATCCCTGCCGGTACGAGACTCGAACCCGCAACCTTTGGGTTACGAGTCCGACTCTCTAACCATTAAGTTCCCCATCTATGATCCCCATCTATGTATCCATTTATACATCTGTCTATCTACCCATCCATCTATCTGTCCATCCACCCATCTGTCTATCTTTTGCTCTCCACCTGTCTCAGTCTGTCCAACTCTCTAAAAATCTGTTTTTCTCTATCTATTCAACCAGCAGTCTATCCATCCATCCATCAATCTATCTGTCTATCATCCATTTACCTGTCTGTCCATCCATTCACCCATCTGTCTATCTACCATCTATCTATCATCCAATCATTATATCTATTCGTTTATCTCCAACTGTCTATCTATCTATCTATCTATCTAGACACAGTACATTAAAATGCTTTTATATGTACATTTTTAAATTCCTAGTTTTATTACATTTAATATATTTCAATGTAAAAATTATGGTCTGAGTGCAGATGCATCTTATAACTTTGGACGATTTCAATAACATGCATTTATTCCAGCACAATTACAGTGGTCACCATGGTAATACAGTGGCTAATTCAGAATGAACTAATTAAAGAAAGATGTTAAAATAAATCCTTATTATAATCTTGACTGAACTTGATAATACTATTAGTCTCAAGTCATCAAAACATAACCAAACACTGAAGGCTTCATTAGAGCCCAAAAGTGAATGTGTAAACGTGTTCACATTCAGAATAGCCAAGCAAGACCAGTGGACTGTTTACAAAACTCATTCTCCGGAGATTACATATTTTGTGCTTGCACAAAAATAATAAAAAGAATTGTTGTTGATGTCGACAGCTGCACTGGACAGACATGTATTGTCTGGCCAAGCTATTTTTATTGACTGAGGCAACACGCAAAAATAGTGCTGCTGCAATAATGCCTGCCAATGAAATGAGGCCTGCCAAACAGCACACATTACAGCCACACTTCCCTATCTGACGGACTGCTTTGTTTTCACTGCTCCGCCAGCTAATGAAAATGAACGAGACCCTCTTGTTGCGGTTTCACATGGCAGCCACATTAAGCGCATGCACATTTTTCCAACTCTCCTTCCAAGGCCATTTTGTTGCTCATCCATGATGTCTGAACTGTGATGAGCGTCCTTTAAGTGATGGATGACCAGCGAGGCACCAACACACACGGCGGCCTGCTTACACGCTCAGATTGAACGCTTGTCTTTCCCTCCTATTTTGGATCCCTCCCCAAACCGTTAGCCAGAGCTTGTTGTATTGTTCCCATCTGTCTGCTACTCACATCACCGCTGAAGAGACGGAGATGTCATATTTGTCCTGTGGGTGCCATCAGCATGTCTATTGTCTCCGTATTAATGAAAACCAGGTGATGTGACTCAGGCAGCTCTTCACTCTGATTGGTCAAGCCTGAAGCACAGAGATATTGCACTGCATTGCAGGAGCCCAAAAACAGAGTAAATGGCCTGCACAGCTAGTCAGTTTCTCGAAAGAGTTTTCCTTGTTTCACAAAAAAGAAACGCGTTCTCATCACCAATGAGTTGCATATTTTTGCATTAAGATGAGCGATTTAGCTGGGAAATGTTTTTAGCCTGAGCAAATGAAGCACTGGGACTCTCCAAGGGAGCCTGGGAGACAAAGCAGGGTTTGTAAATGAGGTTTATTGACGTCATCTATAAATAAACCTAGTAGGAGGGGGAATACAGCAACATTAGATGTGTGGATTTCTGCTAATGAAGCTGCTCGACAGCTCTAATTAGCATCAGCCTTTATGTGCTTTGTTTATAACGATTAGAAATTCAACATTGAAGTCATTTGTTTTCTGCTTCTTCGGCTGAACAGGTTATTATTCTCCCATTGTCTCCGCTGGTAAGGCAAGATAATAGGATTGATAATTTGGCTATTTGCATCACCAAACAACACTGCCGGCAGCCAATGAGCAAGGATTCTCTGCGACGTTTAGTAAAATTGAAATCGGTCACTTCATTTCAACATGGCAAAATCAAGCGACCTTTAAACTTTAAAGGTCATTTTCTCAATATTTAGATTTTTTTTCACCCTCAACAATACATCAATGGAAAGCTTATTTATTCAGCTTTCAGATGATGTATATCTCAATTCCAAAAAGTTGACCCTTATAACTGGTTTTGTGGTCCAGGGTCAGAAATATTGTCAGAAGCCTAATGAGACATTGAAGTCATGCAACCATAGTGTAGTTCATGTATAGCCTGCATTAAGCTTTTTTTACTTCTGGTGTTTATATATATTTTTTCAAATAATCTGTAAATCAATGGAAAAATCCTATTGGGTTTTGCTGAGGGAACCAGGGTTGGACCCAAAAAAAATGTCATCACTGCAGTACTCAATTTCAATTCAGTAGCAGCAAGCTACCAAATGCACCTTTAAAAGCTCTTAGAGGCATTACTATTAAAAATGTTTGGGTCTCAGCAGCATGATAACACGCTTAAATACGAGCCAACATAATAAGGTCACGGTATGCTAAAAACTGGCTTTAATTGTTTTATCGTATACATCAATTCTGGGAAAGTTATAGTGTGTATGAATTTTTTTTCCCAAATGATTTAACTGCAATGATTTCCTTGAATCAAGTAACTGGAAAAAGAATACAGCTGAAATTACATCCTTTGCAGATGAATAAAAAAAATAACAGGAACATAACCGAAGCATCAAAGAGCCTTTAAAGAATGTGCCTGGCAACTGGTTAGCTGTCATAAAATGTATATGAAACATCACATGAAGTCTTGTTCAAGCAGACTGATAATGCCAGGAAATAACACTTTTGACATCATATAACCCTTCATCGTAATGCTGCGACGATATATTTTTTCAAAAATGTTGATGAGTGTGAAAGTTGGCATATGTAGACTATAGGCCTTCACATATTTGAAATGTACAAGCTGTTAATATGAGTTTTATGAGGGATTTCGTTTTCGCTTACATCATCGGCTCCTCTGGACAGTGCATTACACACAGCTGTAATGAGGCCCTCTGTGGATTAGTTTGGCGTTTTCTACATTTTTACACTGTTTAATGGAAATCCACCGACAGACAGAAACCTGCGGAGAACAGGCTTGCTCAGGAACTCCATGCTGGTTTCACGGTAAGAAAAAGAGGCCGAAAATAGATGCAGTCACAAGGGGGTCAGAGCAACACATCTCACGACCTGACCGCAATGCAACCTCAGCCAGAATCAGGGCTTTTACCCCTGTTATACATGTCGTCTGGAGAAAGACAGATTTAGTGTCACAGTGTGGGACAGCATTCCCAGTTGTCTGGCACACCAGCTTTTGATCAATTTTAACAGGCCCTAAGAAGGGTCAGACAAAAAGGCGCAGGCTGTGGCAGTAAATAAAGCCAGCTACAGAAGCGAGGCCAGAGCAGGGCAGCACTCAAAGTGGCAAGTATTTCATAAGCGTGCCAAACAACTCACTGGGTTTTATTTGTAGACTCAAGCTTTCACCTACAGAGATCTCATGGCTGCAATAATCACACGGAGCATTTGGAAATTGAACTGGGTCGATCCAGTCTTTCCATGACATACGACTCGCATTCATACTGCAACGGTCTGGCTTCATTTTCATGTTAGTCCATCTGGAACAATGAACGATCCAAGATAATGTCCTGTTTTGAAGCAGAAAATCAGTGACTGGGTCTCGTAAGAAGCAAGTGGAAAACTTCAACACATTATATATAGACTACCTTTGTGAAGAAAGTACAGTGTAGCACAGTTTTTTTTTATTATTCTGAAAATAATATAATTTAAATGAATATACTTTAGTGTGAAATGAATGTAATTTTTTCAGACACTTAATTGCATGTTATCTGCAAATAAACGACAATGTATTATAGATTAAATTTATATTAAATGAAATTCAGAGTCCAGAGTCCTTTTTATCTTTATGTGTAATTTCAAAAAAGTGTATTGCCGAATATACTGGTAAACATTTCTGGTAAACTAAAATATACCTAAATGTAATTTCTATTGAAACTTGTATTTCATGTACTTATAATTACCCATTTGTAATGATGAAGTTACAATTTAGCATGTTTAAAATATTCTAACTTTAAACATAATACTGGATAACACACTACAGTTGAAATTCTAATCAAGTATTATAATGTTCTATAGTATATAGGCAACACTTCAAAATAAGAGTACTTCTTTAAAGCATGACAAAAAAGAAATATTGAATTTACAGTGTAATTACACAAATAAGAGCTGAATAATATTACTTAACATGTAATTTATAGGTTTAGTGTTAGGTGTTTGTAATTATGCATAATTTACTGTTATTACTACACTGTAAAAATGATCAATAAATCATTGCAATGTTTTTCCATTACTTCAAAATAATGTAACCAATTTCAAGATTAAACTTGATTGTCGGTTTAATATAATTTAAATTAACTGAAAAAAATGTAGTTGAAATGACGTACAGCCAATTTGATTTTTAAAAAGTTTTTAAGTTCAAGTAGGTTTTTTGGTAACACTTTATTTTAAGGTGTCCTTGTTACACGTCACATGTACTTACTATTATAATAACAATAAATTATGCATAATTACATGCAGGTAACACTAAGTCAAACCCTAACCATATAGTAAGTACATCTAGTTAAATAATATTAAACAGTACTTAAATGTATAACTACACTGAAACAAGGACACCTTAAAATAAAGTGTAACCATTTTTTTTTACAGTAAAATACATGTAATTTGTAACAAGGACACATTAGAGCAAAGCTGTGAAGATATTGTTGCATGAAAGTTAATTCAAAATTCATAACCATATCTATAGTCATCTATGATGACTGGACGTTGCTCACATCTAAAATAATGAGGTCATATGACAATAAAGCATACCACTGTTTGAAATGTTTATGGTGGATTAATGCCTTCACATTACTAGCTGTTTTTAAATTAGAGTAGGCAGTAGGGACAAGCTAATACTCTATTCTGAATGTAGCTCGAAATTGCTCTCAAGAAAATGAAATATAAAATGCATCCTAGAAGCAATTTCTTTCACTGTTGCTTGCCTTTTATTCCTTTTGCAGTAATGTGCAACTGGTTTGTGCAGCTTGTGTTGCAGTATCCTGTCCTTGGCATTAATCTCAGTCTGACAAACGGCAAATCAGCAGTCCAAGTCATGGCGTACAGAACGTCCCTCTGTCCAATCCCAGCCACTCCATTCCTGTGTGTATCCATCAGATGTGCAGACCAGACAGGCATCTGTACCACAGGCATCAGCCAGAGTACAGCGGGAGGAACATGGTACCATACAAACAAACACAAAAATACAATGAGTCATTCCAGATTTGTAAAACAGTTTATTCAGCATGCTAAAATAACTTAACACCTACATAGTCTGGTCCCTGCTGGTTAGAGGAAATACTTTAGGCTTTTTAGACCACTGGAAAAGATACATCCACCATTATGTATCCACCATTTCAGCAGACGTTAAACATTACACAAGTCACCTCAATAAATAATAAAGATTACTGCAAGATATTTCACATGGACAGCGTGAAGATCCTTTAACGTGAGGGATCAACCTTTGCCGACTTGCATTAAAGTGGTGGTGGGGAACAGTGACAGATAGAACAGAATGCAGTATGCTGCGAGTCAGCTGATTTATGGCAGAAAAACATGGAGGAGAACAATGACTTGTGGAGGCTCATGGGTGAGTTGGTGGCTCTGAAGTAGATGTAACTCTCCGTTGGGGTAGCGCGGGCAGCTGGGTCAGCGCCGAGGGCCAGAGTCAAGAAGATCTTTTGCTTCATTGATCTTTGCTGCCAAATACGGGGATCCACCTGCAGGAGAAGCAGCAGTTTATATCAGTATGTCCATGATTTTTTGTCTCCTTTCTCCTCTTTACTCTTTGAAACTGTAAAAGGTGCATTTCTAAACGAATATTATCCTTATTATTTATTCATCTAAATGTAAACACTTTCTTCACAGCACATACAGAGATTTTAAAAGTGAACAAGAAATTAAAATTTTATTTTATCCTATGGAGCACAAGACCAGTCATAAAGGTCAATTTTTTGGAAATTGAGATTTATACATCATCTAAAGTCTGAATAAATAAGCTTTCCATTGATGTATGGTTTGTTAGGATATATGACAATATTTGGCCGAGATACAACTATTTGAAAATCTGGAATCTGAGGGTGCAAAAAAATCTAAATATTGAGAAAATTGCCTTTAAAGTTGTCCAAATGAAGTTCTTAGCAATGCATATTACTAATCAAAAATTAAGTTTTGATATATTTACGGTAGGAAATTTACAAAATATCTTCATGGAACATGATCTTTACTTAATAGCCTAATGATTTTTGGCATAAAAGAAAAATCTATAATTTTGACCCATACAATGTATTTTTGGCTATTGCTACAAATATACCCGTGCTTTTATTGTGCACAGTACATTAGTGCACATCATTCCAAATAGTAATATAAAAGTCTCAATGTTCTGGTACGCTACTATTTAAACATTTGCGGTTGGTAAGCTTTTTTTTTTTTTTTAATGTTTTTGAAATAAGTATCCTATGCTCACCAAGGCTGTATTTATTTGCTTAATATTACTTTCTAAATGTCTTTTATTGTGCACAGTACATTAGTGCACATCATTCCAAATAGTAATATAAAAGTCTCAATGTTCTGGTACGCTACTATTTAAACATTTGCGGTTGGTAAGCTTTTTTTTTTTTTTTTTTTTGTTTTTGAAATAAGTATCCTATGCTCACCAAGGCTGTATTTATTTGCTTAAAAATACAGTAAATATTGTGATATATTATTACAATCTTAAAAATCTATTTTCTATTTGAATATATTTTAAGATGTCATTTATTCCTGTGATACAAAGCTGAATTTTTAGCATCATTACTCCAGTCTTCAGAGTCATGTGATCCTTAAGAAATCATTCTAACATGCTGATTTGCTGCTCAAAAAATAATTTCTAATTATTATCAATGTTGAAAACGTTTTTTAAGCTTAATATTTTAGTGGAAGATGTGATGCATTTTTTTCAGGATCTTTGATGAATAGAAAGTTCAACAGCATTTATTTAAAACTGAAATCTTTTGTAACATTATAAATGTCTTTACTGCAAATTTGATCAATTGAATGCATCCTTGATGAATAAAAAAATCACTAATTTCTTTTTTTTTTTTAAATACTGACACCATAACATTTGTATGTTATTGTTGCAACAGTAGTATGTTACACCCATTGTCGCAATCCAATCAATTCCGGATGGATAAAATCAAGTCCCACCCTACATTTTCATCCTCATTTAATATCCCAATTCACGCAGAAATGTCATTAAAGAAATCAAATGGGTCACAAACTGTTTCACACTGACTTTAAAGTCACTTTGAAATTAAATGGAGCAACTTAATTCATCTCCTTCCCCGAGTCCACAGGCTCAATTCTATCTTGATTTGTGCTGCCCGCACTACAGCTCTACATCCACAAGCTTTGTAGCAAAGAAATCTCTTTGCCTCCTATCACTGACTTCCAGCCCACGTCCATGCCGTATAATAGGAGCGTGTGGCTGAGAGGGGGTAAAAATGTGCTATAGCTGGCAGCGTGTGATGAGGCACACCTGGTGCCTGCTGCGCCTCATCATGCTGCTATAAATTTCCATTGCATCTTTGGTTCAGTGAAACATGTTCCACGAGTGCAAGCGTACGTGAGGTGCCCTGGAGGTCCAGAACAGTCACAAAGCTAGAGCAGACTTTACCTGATGACAGCTAGGCCCTTGCATCTGTACCTATTCTCCTCACTGCGCAACGAGCCCTTCGGCACATTTATTTACCTCTCACTTGCTTTGTAACATTTAGTGAAATAAAAATGGCAACCACTGTTCTTTACTGCCTACAACCTCTTCTATTTATTATGTATTGATTGCTGATGCAGCCACACAGTGCAGTACATAAGTTATATAGAGCGTTTATATTTTTTATTTTTTTTTAAGTAAACACATTTCCAATGCAGCAATTTGCATGAAATTTTGACCAGACATTGCCATTAACTCAAGAAGTATACACAGATAAAAAAAAAAGTAAAGTGCCCCATTATGGATTTTTGAAAATTAACTTTCATGCAGTGTGTAACACAGCACTAAGTGAATGAAAACATCCTGCAAAGTTTTAAATCTGAAAGTGCACCGTGTATAAAGTTATTGTCTCTCAAAAGAAAGAGTCGACTCAGAATCATTGAAACGAGTCATTTACGAATCCCAAGCCATTTCATGGTGACGTCAACATGAAACATTAGCATATTGCCCGCCCACTTGTTGGTCTTTTCGCGTTGGTCTGAATGAAAGTGCAAATTCATTCTTAGCGACTGCCGCTATTTAAAAATAGCAGTTTCCCCGGTAACGCTGCACACAAAGCAGCACTGCGCTCACAAACGCTGCTTTATCAGGCATTACAGGCAAGATGAAATGAAAATGAGACCAATCGGACCAATCACCGCAGATTAGCGCTACGCAAAGGAGGAGTTTGGAAAAATTAATCGTTGAGCGAATCGTTTGGGAGTTGTTGATCAAGTACGGTAAAAATAAATGCATATTATAAGACAATGAAAGTGTTTTTGACCTTGCATGCATGTCAGCCTGTTGTTGGGACTCCCAAAACCAAAATATGAACCTTTCATAACCCATAATAGGGGCACTTTAAAATGAATCTGTTGCCATCCACCAGGATGATGAGGATGAGACATACTGTAGATGGACCTTCCAGTAGGACAACAATCAAAAACATACTTTAAAGAAGTCTGAATTGGTTCCACAAGAATAAAATAACGTTGTTGGAATGGCCCAGGCAATCACCAGACTCAGCATTTGTGGAGGAAACTGAAAATGAAGATTCACAAGAGGACCCCCCAGAACATTCAAGATTTAAAGTATGTTCATATACAGTAGGAAGTGTCTTGAAGATGTAATTAGCCGGGTTTCCATCCTAAGTCACGAATTTAACTGTTGAGCAAAATTGGAAATATCATAAAACATTTGCGAATAAGCACCGTCTCCATCCAACGATTCAGAGAACAAAATCGTCACTTCCTGATAAACTGGCACTAAATATCACTAAGTAGGAGAAGCCACTGAATATAATTTTTAAATATTATAAATGACTTGCGCCTCAGAGCGAGCAGATGAAACAATAAATGCTGTCATTGTTTTCGGAAGCGAATGCCAGCTGTTTGAGAATGCAGTCGTGGTAGACCATTCTGGGAGGAAATACAGAAATACTTTGACGACAGACTTTGCTCGGGAATTTCATAATGACCATAACAACATTTCAGATGATGTGCAACAAAATCGGTCCGCTGGTTAGTTAGATTATGCCATTCCATAGCGCACTGTCACGTGACTTTTATGAACGTTCATGCGGAATTTATTCGCAAAATGCATTTTCATCTCCCATTATTTGTATTAACCCTTTTTTGCACAAGTCAAAAACCACCTCAAGCGAGCATAAAAAACTTTCTTTTCAAAATGTGCATTTCCATCAGTCGTTTCTGATGCAATACTTCAAAATGCGCATAAAAAGAGAGTGATGGAAGCATTC
Source organism: Sinocyclocheilus grahami (assembly GCF_001515645.1). Lineage (NCBI taxonomy): Eukaryota > Metazoa > Chordata > Actinopteri > Cypriniformes > Cyprinidae > Sinocyclocheilus > Sinocyclocheilus grahami. Next base: position 1,653,886 of record NW_015505562.1, on the reverse strand, counting down.
CAAATAAAAGCTTTTCCTCCAAGTATTAAATACAGTTTCAGTTAGCCAGTTTTTTTTCCTGTGGCATTTTACTTTAATAAACAATGTTTTTATGGATTGTAATATTATTTCTTTATTTGTGTCAATTTCTTGAGTTAATGCCATTGTCTGGTCAAAATTTTTATGTGAATTGCTGCATTGTAACTGTGTTTAATTTAAAAAATGTTGACGTGTTGGATACTTATTTCTCCCAGTTTATATATATGTGTGTATGCACGCACGCACGCACGCACGCACGCACGCACGCACGCACACACGCACGCACACACGCACACCCGCACACACGCACACACACACGCACACACACACGCACACACGCACACACGCTTAAATACAGTTTCAGTTAGCCAGTTTTTTTTCCTGTGGCATTTTACTTTAATAAACAATGTTTTTATGGATTGTAATATTATTTCTTTATTTGTGTCAATTTCTTGAGTTAATGCCATTGTCTGGTCAAAATTTTTATGTGAATTGCTGCATTGTAACTGTGTTTATGTGTTTAATTGTTGACGTGTTGGATACTTATTTCTCCCAGTTTATATATATGTGTGTGTGTATGTATGTATGTATGTATGTATGTATGTATGTTGCATACATACATACATACATACATACATACATACATATATATATCTCAATGGTCAGCCATGAACCAGATAGTTAATGCTGAATGACTGACAGCCAAATAATAATGATCAGCTTGTTACTGGGTGACAGACACGGGCATGTCTAAACATGACAGACTGTTGTTCTTAATTCAGAAAATATCAACAATCCCTGATATATTGGTTTAACCATTTGTAAAGCTCTCTTGTGAAGATGTAAAGGAAAAAAGGTGAGAAGAGACAGAAATAAAGGAAAAAATGACGACTGCTGTATTTCCCAGGAGACCATCAGCCAGAGAAAGGTCAGTGTCATCACAGTGCTGTTCCCTGAATCTCATTAAAACATGCCCAGATCACATGGAGCCCAGTAAATACAAAATAAACAAGAAATAGCTAAATTACATAAAAAAACGCTGATACAAAGTCACTTTCGAACCAAGCAGCTTTGTAAAAGACTCTAACCTGTTGGGAAATCTGCATGGGGAAATCTTCTGTCCTCATGCGAAATTCCCAATTGACAGGATTTCTACTGAAATGACTGGATTTCGTCCATGAAAATTTGCCAAACAATGGTAAATGTGACTGCACCTTAAGCCTACTGATCATATAAAAAAAGGCTGAGTTTTTCAGTATGTTCTATCCCAATCTGTTTCAATAGGAAATACGTTCATCAAGCCATTTCATGGGGTCTTTCATACATCAGCCCCTCCACTAGTGTAACAAACGGGATGGGTGCTTGCACACCATTATTAACGGCGCTGTAATAAAGGATTTCTCAGCAGAGCTGGAGGATGGGACAAATCTGGCACACTTTCTCTGCAGGACGTCCTTCCTGCAGTCACAGGCTTTATCGCTCCACTACAGATAGAATCACAGAGACCATCGCTTATTTCACTGAGAGTATTAGTGGTCGAGAGGAGCAAACAAGGCCTGACACACACACACATATCTATAAACAGCACCTCTGAGCGCTGTGAGAAATGCACCTGAAAGAGCGTAAACCAGAGAAAGGCAAGGTGAGGCCATTGACCTTGAACAGAAAAACAGGGCGAGTACAGTGACCAAGAAAAGATAAAGACGCCGGCTCTTAAATAAAGAAACCGTGCACTTAAAAAGAACATGGTAAAAAAAAGCAAGTCGCTAGACAGTGATTTATAACCTGTGTCGTACAGATCAGAGTGAACAAATCCTTATCAGATCTAAATACATTTGTACGTGGTGCATTATCTCTACTGTGTGATATAGAATATTCAGCATCTGTTTACAATGATTTTGACTGTGATTTAAGCAACCATTAAAAAAACAACCATTTTTTTTAATGAAGAAATCTCTTATGCTATTTATTTGATCAAAACAGTAAAACAGTAATATTTGAAATATTATTAGAGTTCAAAATAAATGTTTGTATTTGAATATAATTTCAAATTTAATTTATTCCTCTGATGCAAAGCTGTATTCTCAGCATCATTACTCCAGTCTTCAGTGTCACATGATCCTTCAGAATCATTCTAATATGCTGATTTGCTGCTCAAGAAATATTTTATTAAAAATATGTGCTGCCTAATATGGTTGTTGATACTATAAAAAAAATGTGTATTATTTGATGAATATAAAGTTCAAAATAACAGCATTTATTTGAAATACATTTTATACTTAAATGTAAAAAGTGATGTAAAAGTTTTAAGCGTAGAAGTGCATACTGTCACTTCTAATCAATTTAATGCACCTTCCCTGATTAAAGTACTAATTTAAAAAAAAGACCCCCCAAAATTTCAAAAGTAGTATATAAATATTGCACTGATCATTTGTCGTTTTCCTCATTTTAAGTCACTTTGGATTAAAGCAACTGCTAAATGATAATAATAATAAACAATAATAATAATATTTTTAAATTTGTCTAAAGAGTGTCGTTAGTTTTACTTTCCTTTCTCATTTCATGACATGCATTAAGATGTATTAATAGTGTCTCCGATTTAAACTCCATCTGCAAAAATTAAATTAGAGTTGGTAAAACTGATTTATTACTATGAATAATTTAAAACTATTAGCTGAATACATTTAAAACGGATGCAAAGTGATTAAAATTAAATGATTAATTCATTCTGCATGGCATTTTTAAATCTGTAGGTAAATGTTGCTGTTTATTTCTCTGTTTTGTTATTATTGGTGAATATGCAAATAATTCAATGTCCTTCTTCCTTCAATGAAAGACGCCTTGTTATCTGCAGCATATTTCAATTGTATTTAAATTCTTACATTCAACATTTGAATCTAGAGTACTGGCTGAAGTGATGGTTCACTTGATTATGTCCTGCTTTGTGTGGTTCTCATTTATGGTTACATTACAGCAAGTCAGCATTTCAGGGATGTGAGCGCTCTTTAAAGAGTGTGTTATGACAAATGACAAATGCTGTTCAAATCAATAATGTAACCAACACCTGTCTCTGCCGCTGTCTGCTCAGACAATACACTGAGCTACGGCTGCATGTGGAGAGCTGAGTCAGAGAACTATTGATCAACACACAGCCTTCCCAACATGACAGCCTGAACTACTGACCTTTATCTGGATGATTTAGGACCATGATGCTTCTGTGGGCTTCCCGTACCTTTGCCCTGCTGCTGGTCGGACTGCGTAAAACAAGAAGACAGAACATTTAGAAAAGGAGCACACCACTATCTAGTGGCCGCAGTGTGAACTGCCATATGAATGTAATTACAGTCATCAACAGTAGAATTACTAATTCTAGTCATCAACATGTAAGTCTCTAACACTGCACACATAAACCAGAAATACTCCATCTGTACATCCCCTGAAAATCCCCAATTTAGTGGGCAAAACAGGCAACAGAACTAGAGAGAGAAAAAAAAAGAAGTTTTTTTGGAACATTTTTAATTCATCCGACAAATGGATAAAAGCATTTGACAAATCGACAAAAAAGGAACTGATCATTTTTGAAATGCAATGAAAATTGTGCATCTCAAAATGATTTATTAGTTTACTATTTGATCGTTTTATTTAACTACATATTAAAACATTGATTAAACAATTGAAATAAATTGTTTTAATTGAAAAATGATTTAACTTATTTTATCTTAAACCGTTTTAAACGTCATTATTTAATAAAAAAAATTACTCATTTAAAATTTTGAATTAAATGAACGTTTTAAATGTCTGTACATTTATCAATGTAAAAAGTGATTTCAATTTTTGTTTGAATAATAAAATTGATGACTTATTTCTTCATTTTATTTTTAAATGTCTCTTCCTATAGTCTTCCATATATGTCAACATTGACAGATATGTATTATAAATACTGATATTTTCAATGAATTAATAAACTGAGATTGTTTTAAAAGAGTTTGTTTTTCTGGTGTTGCTTTATACTAATATTTTCTACTCATCTTGCGTATATTAAGTATTCCCAAACGTCTTAACGATTTGTTTCACACATACAAGAATAATTACTTAATACAATATAATACAATATAATATACAGTGGGGAAAAAAAGTATTTAGTCAGCCACCAATTGTGCAAGTTCTCCCACTTAAAAAGATGAGAGAGGCCTGTAATTTTCATATAATATAATGTGTTTCTTTTAAGGATACAATTTCAAATTCCTGTATTAAATTTTTTTTTCTATATAAAGCAGAGTTATGGTCGGAGGACAGGTGGTTTTAGGCCACTTGGCTCCACACTGTCTCCTTACCGAAAAGATAAATACATTTCTTTCCAGCCTCCATCTGTCAGGGTTTAGATCTGAGTCATAGCAAAATAGCCAGACGTGATGATTAAGAGATACATTAATGCTTACACACAAGCATTCAATCCTACAAACCCTCCTCTAAAGACTCAAATCATATGCAGGAGTGGGCATCTGAGAGGGGCCAGAGAAACTAATTAAAACACTGTGCGGCGCGGATGATTCCAGAATGTGATGACGAATCCGTCAGGCTAAACTGCATTTGTCGGAAGAGTCAGCATCTTCAGCAGATATGTGTGGCATTCGGGAGAATAAAATGTGTGCTCAAATGCGTTTAAAGTCAGCAATGTATATAAGGATGATCACAGAAAACACAAACACAAAATTAAATAAGTGTAAGAAGAGGCTGATTTGATAAAAAAAAAAAAATGCAGCAAAACAGTGAAATATTATTAAACTTTAAAATAACTGTTTTCTATTTGAATATATTTTAAAATGTAATTTATTCCCGTGAATCAAAGCAGAATTTTCAGCATCATTACTCCAGTCTTCAGTGTCACATGATCCTTCAGAAATCATTCTAATATGCTGATTTGCTGCTCAAGAAACATTTATTATTATTAGTGTTGTGCTACTTAATATTTTTGATGAAAATATTTTGATGAAGGTCCTTTGATGAACAGAAAATAATAAATAAATAATTTACTTGAAATTAGTGCTGTCAAACGATTAATCGCATCCAAAATAAAAGTTTTTGTTTACATAATATGTGTTTGTACTGTGTATATTTATTATGTGTATATAAATACACACACATACATGCATATATTTAAGAAAAATATGTTATATTTATATATTAAATATAATAATAATATAATAAATAATTATTTTTATAAATTATATATAATTATATAATATAAATAATGATATAATTATTTATATAAATAACAAATTATATGAATATAAATATAAACATTTAAATACATGTAAATATTTTCAAAATATATACTGGATGTGTGTGTCTTTATATATACAAAATAAATATACACAGGGGGGGGGTTAAATTCCAGAATAAAACGCGGTAGCGGTCGGTAACTCTGGTGTAATTGAACGGGAGCGGGCGGTCTAACAATATCCCGTTCCCAACATCCATTCAGACCAGCATATCTGTGCTTTATTCTTATTGACCTATAAGTATGCACTCGGACTGTTATGCACGCGCTGCACACATGCTTTGTGTGTCACGCGTTTTATTTGCGTGGTCTGTGTGCATAACGATGCTCAGAGCAGGCTGTACCGGTGGTAGCCTAAATATACGGCCCTCAGACAGAACAGGCTATCGATGAGTGACAGAGCAGCAAGGCTGGACTGGGACGCAATTTCAGGCCGGGAAATGTCACACTCATCCAGGCCACACAGAAAAAAAGGGGCCAAAATTTTACCTTTTGGGGTACAACAGTTTGACACCGTAGCAGTACACCGTACATATTTGTACCTTAAGAGTAGTAATTCGTACCCTTAAGGTAATAATTTGTAGGCCTACCTATTAGGGGTAAAATAGGGACAAATATGTCCTTTTAAGGGTACTGTTCCAGTGACAAGCAGTTGCACCCCAAAAAGTGCAATTTTGGCCCCTTATTTCTTGTATATAGCCTATACATCCACAACAATTTTTGAAACCAGACAACCCTATTATGCCAATCACTGCTATTTCGAGAGTGAATCCCGCATAAATATGCAGAAGTCATTCCCGAAACTTTGCAGGATGTAGCCTGTGTCCGAAAAACGAAAGTTTCATACAAATTCTGAATGGATTATACCCTAGAAAGTGTGCTCTCTTTATCACTAAGAAGCGTCACTCATCTTTGTTCATCGCGATCTTACAAAGTTCCGTTATAATCAATGAAGCTCTCTAAACTGCACAATGAATCTCTTATTTACATCACGTCTGCACTTAGTCATGAGATGATTCACAAAAACTGCGGCGCTTTCAGCAGTGAATGAATTCTGACAAAACGTTTCTGATTGGCCATTGCCTTCAAGAAATCGACAGATATGTCTTTGGTTATTGCTCAACGCTGCAAAAACACGTTGAGGGTATTTAGCAATTGGATAAGCGCTGCAGCGGGGCGACATCAGGGATTCCATGACGGACAATTTGGGGGGGCAATTGTCGCCCATGCACATACATATATTGTGCAAACAAAAACTTTTATTTTGGATGCGATTAATCGCGATTAATCGTTTGACAGCACTACTTTAAATATTAATCTAATGATCACTTTATTGAATCCTTGCTCGCTAAAAGTATTAATTTATTTAAAAAATGATAAAAAGTTCATTTTTAGATGATCTATCCCTTTAAGAGCACACATAACTGTACAAATTCGCTGAATTTACCATGGGTGTAGAGAGATCAAAGTATATCAAAGCAAACAGTAACATTACTGAGGCCAGTTATTTCAGCTGTGAGTGACGGACACTAGAGTAAATCTAAAGACAGATGAGAAGGGTATAACAAAAACTATTAACCCAAATCAGTACCGTTTTATGAGCGTGAATACGGTTGACCGAGTTCATACTGATTACATCCAAGAAATATTATTTACAGTCTGGTTCAGCTTTATGAAAACATTAGTCCAGTTTGATTGACAACACAAAGAAATGAGGCACTCGGCTTTGACGCCAGCACCGCCACACAGGATGTGATGCCTGCACGGCGTGAGTCACACCTGGTGTGGGACCCTGTGAACTTCTGTTGAAGGAAGGGAAATTTTTAGAGAAATATACCCTCCTAGGACGAGGAGGGTGGTCTACTGAAAAAGGAGATTACAAAGTTAGAGACACAGCTGAGACTTTTCCCCATTAGACAATAGGATCAAAGCCGTGACGACAGGAGATGACGACCGGCTTCAAACCAAAAGAATTGCCCCCAGACTTAACCGCATGCTCTTCTGGGAAGTGCAGTGATGCAGTATGTGTATATACTGTAAAACACCTTTGTTTTCTTCCATGACAACTCATAATGAGAGAATTCAGTAAGAGGAATTGCAGTGATTTAGGGCTTTGTTTAGCCCACAATTACCTGATCCCGAGAATAAGGCTGGCTTCCCGTCTGGTCATCTTCTGCTCAAATCCACCTTTGTAATATGCAGAAAATGACTAGAAAAGAAGAGAAAATGTTGAAAACATGATCCAAATTCAAAGTTAAGCTCTACCAACAGCATATTTGTGGCACACTGTTGATTACCAGGGGGAAAAAAGGAGCCTTTTTCAGTTTTAAACAGTTGGAATGGAAATACACACGGTCAGGCAGTAAACGTTAACATACATACTGCTCTCAAAGAGTCAAAAGGCTTCAACTCTACTGGCATGAAACTAGGATGATAGAATCACTTGTACCCAATCTTTCAATTTGGTTGTCATGATGCACACAATGAGACATGATGGAAGTATTATCTGTCCAGCACAGACATTACGTTGGCAATCTGTAATCAGGCGTTTATTCACCCAGAAAAGTGATCCCAGCTGAAAACAATTTTACCAACTCTGCAGCTCAAATTATAAACAGGGTTTAACTGAATAATTCCTCTAAGTGCTTTAATAAAAATATAAGCTTCACATTTCTAACATTTTTTGGTTTAACAGGGCTTCTGCAGGTTTTATGAAGGTGAATTTTTGAATGAAGACTTCAGACCTTTTTAAGACCAAGTAAAGAAAATTCAAGGAATAAATTGAAGGGAACACAATGCATCAGTATGTCCTCTGAATGTAAATGTCCATGTTATTTTTAAGCTTTTTTGATATTTCTACTGGAAAACGACAAAAATACTGAGGGCAAATTAAGACATTAAGTCCTACAGGAACGCCTTTTAAAAAGAAAAAAAGAGGCACAGGTCAAAATAAAATTTCTGTAGAAATCAACATGAGTATTGCGGAGTATTGTATTGAACCCATAACATTCCTTCAATCAGATGATGACTGATGTGCACAATAACATGTATAATCTCAATACTGATGGCAAACAGGTTGCTTTGGATCAGATCAAATCCTCAAGATCAGCACTTTCACCTCATTATGTGAAAATACAGACTTTAGGGATTTGAGATGATTGACCCCATAATTATCCAAATTCCCAATCTAAACATGCGTTCATGCTGGAAGCACCATAATTGCGAGATTGACTGACTTGTAAACAGTGTTCACGTCCTCGTTGAACTCGTAATTCCAACTTGTAAACTCTGAATTTTTATTAATATTTATTAACATTTGCATTATTTGCTATATTGCAGTTTTGTCTATTGATTACTCAAAATTACACCGTATTATTTAGCTATTAATAGTTTTGCCACAGAAACACACAATCCCGAGTCCGAGAACATGTACAGATCCGCGTACACACATCCCAGGTTGTAATCTAGTAATTACAACATGGTGTGAATGCACCATAAGTCAAAGGATCCAAAACTGGGATTTGAGAAGGTCATGAAGGACAAGTTTCACATAGTGTTTTTAGGAAATTTTGTTACAGTTCAGACCTCACAAGAGCCATGTTTACATTTCCATTTGCTTCAAAGATTTTCCACTTTGGGACTTTTCCATATTCAGTTCTACAAGTTCACACATTCAGTATTTTCAGCACATACAACACATGCTTATTACACGTCTTCTTAAAGGAGTAGTTCACTTCCAGAACAAAATTTAAAGGGTTCATATGATGCAATTTACATTTTTCCTTTCTCTTTGGAGTGTTACAAGCTCTTGGTTCATAAAGAAGATCTGTAAAGTTGTAAAGACTAAAGTCTCAAATCCATAGAGATATTCTTTATAAAAGTTAAGAGTCAGCCACGCCTACCTAAAACGGCTCGTTCTAACACGCCCCCACATGTCTACGTCACGATGTGGGAAGATTTGCATAACGCCACCCAAATGTTCACGCAAAGAAAGAAGGCATAACTTTTATTCGTTGTGAAAGTGAAACTACTTTGTTTGGTCTTCCAAAAGAGGACACGACTAGAAATCAGTGGTTAAGTTGTATTTACAACACTGTTCCAGAACACTTCAACCCAAATATTTAGATGTGTGCAGCACATTTTATGTAGGACTGTTTCCTGATCCTGGTAGAGTAGACTTCAATGCCGGCTGTTCTGACTCACAGACTAAGTAAGTTTTTATATTTAAAGAATTTGCCACTGACGATTCAAATGCGAGTTTTGGGCAGTGTGGAGTAGCGCTTGTTTTTTGTCATTTCTCCGATCACAAATGCAGACATGGTTTTATGTTTACGCAGCGCGATGCAACGCAACGCGTAAAAAGACAGTATAAGTCATTATAATCCGTAATTATGTCCCCACTGGATGCAACAAATGCCTCGTTTATAATGGGTTTTAATGTTTTTGTCTCGTCGCTCCGGCATCACAACATGGTAAGGGGCGTAACATTTCCGTCACACGCACTGGATAGCAGGCCAATCAGAAAAACCTTGCTTTTCAGACCGATGAGCTTTGTAAAAATCAACGCGTTTCAGAAAGGCGGGGCATAGAGGAGAAACAATAATGTACAGAATGTGGAAAATAATAATAATAGTTTTGAACCTTAAACCGCATAAACACATTTCATTACACCAAATACACAAAATAATGTTCTTTTTAGCAACGTCATATGCCCCCTTTAAAGATAATGTACTCACCCCCTTGTCATCCAAGATGTTCATGTCTTTCTTTCTTCAGTCGTAAAGAAATTATGTTTTTTGAGGAAAACATTTCAGGATTTCTCTCAATATAATGGACTTCTATGGTGCCCCCGAATTTGAACTTCCAAAAAAATGTAGCTTCAAAGGGCTCTAAACGATCCCAGCCGACGAAGAAGGGTCTTATCTAGCGAAACGATCGGTTATTTTCTAAAAAAAAAAACAATTTATATACTTTTTAACCTCAAACGCTCGTCTTGTCTAGCTCTGCATGAACTCTGTTTTTTCCGTTTCAAGACAGTTCCAGAAACTCCCAACTCATTTTCTCCTCCAACTTCAAAATCGCCC